>NC_060892.1:8311489-8426489 GCF_014805685.1 Silurus meridionalis
AACAAAGGCTACTGTACCAAATATTAACATTGACTTTCTCAGGTGTTCAAATACTTATTTGCAGCTGTATCATACAAATAAATAGTTTAAAAATCATATATTGTGATTTCTGGATATTTTTTTTTTTTTTAATTATGTCTCTCACAGTGGACGTGCACCTACGATGACAATTTCAGACCCCTCCATGATTTCTAAGTGGGAGAACTTGCAAAATAGCAGGGTGTTCAAATACTTATTTTCCTCACTGTGTATATATATATATATATATATATATATATATATATATATATATATATATATATATATATATATATATATATGCATGAAAAGCAGAGACAGAGTCTCTTTTGTATCTTTTGAGGAGGTTTATAGATTTCAACCTGTTAAATTGAGCAAATTTGAGTGAAACTTGTGGTATGTGTAATTTCCACAGTTTCCCAGAATCGGCTTTAACATAGCCTAGATGTTTTTGCTTTATTTCCTGCATTTAGATCATCTATATTAAATAAGAATTTGGTGACCCAGGGCTCTCTAGTAGTCTGTGTATGTTATCTACAGATATGGATTGAGTTTCTGCTCGTTTTTTCATTAGAGCGCTGCCATTAGCCGGTTATGTTTGGAGACCTTTGAACACTGTGTAAGCAAAACGAGCAGATAGTGGAAGAGAGAGAGAAAGCAAGTGATTATGTTTTTAGTCACAAATACATTAAGCGCATCCCCAACTCCGTTCTTTTTTTTTTTACTTAATAGACTGTTAATACACTAAGGTTTGTTTTTTGGCATTGTGTGTAGAATAATGTTTGGGATGCAGCCCAGAATCTGTGTGGAAAAGTGGGATGCAGCACAATGCAGAAATTTCAAATTCTTGCGTGTAATTCTAAAAATGACTGTAAAAAAAAATGACAGCAAGATATCCTGAGTGTATGTACCGGGTTTGGATTCTTAGCCCACGCTTCTTTTTTTTCTCTCAGAGAAAAGTGCTTTATTTTTCTTTCATCTTAGAAGTTGGTGACTGTCTGGTTCTCTTTGTACACAGCATCAGAGCATTTGTAAGGCACAGTCCCTGCAGATTCTGGCTTTCAGGCAGATGTGTGTCACCTGCTCTTGTAGATCGGCCCCTTTTACCAGTGAGGATTTAGCGTCACGATAATTATGTGAATTAGCCAACTCTGTTTAGCGAAGTATGTTCTCATGAAAAGAATCCATCCATGGATACATTCAAATTTATTGTGTTCCTTAGTAAAAAGAAAAACCACTTCCTACCCAGTTTTAAGAATTTAAGAACAAATGATCGGATTACATTATAAAATTGCCCCTTTCATATGCAGTATCTTAGAAAAGTGAGTGCACCCCTCACATTGCAGCATCCATTTAAGTATCTCCTCAAGGGGACAGTATTATAGACGTAAAACTTGGATATATTCTAGAGTAGTCAATGTGCAGTTTGTAGAGCAGTACAGCTTTACTGTCTTCTGAAAATTACTGAACATACAGCCATTATTTTTAAAATAGCTGGCAACAAAAGTGAGTACACCTTAAGTGTTAACAGCTGTATTTCCATGCAAAGCCACATGTTCTATTCATCATGTTCATGTTTTTGTCTGCTTGACAGGACCATACAAATGTGTGTATCTTGTATTAGAGCAGTTAGAATTTGGTGCTTTGAGTACAATTCTCTCACACTGACCACTGGATGTTCAACTTGGCACCTCATGCAAAGACTCTCTAAGGATTTGAGAATTAGAATTGTTGCTCGCCACAAAGATGGCCGTGGCTATAAGTTATAGTATAAGAAGATCAGTAACACCCTGAAACTGAGTTCCAGTACAGTGGCCAGGGTCATACAGAGGTTTTCCAAGACAGCAAGTGTCGATCGAAGAAGTTGAGTTCTCATGCTGTGTGCCAGGTTCAGAAGCTGGCTTCAAAAAACAGACACGTGAGTGCTGCCAGCATTGCTTTAAAGGTTGCAGAAGCAGAAGGTCCGCTTGTCAGTGCTCAGACCGTACGCCGCAGACTGCAACACGTCGGTTTGCATGATCGTCATCCCTGAAGGAAGCCTCAACATGTATTATGAGGTTCTGAAGCAGAACATGGTGTCCTCCCTTCAGAAATTTGCCGAATGCCAGTTTTCCAACATAATAACTACCCAAAACACATCGCCAAGATGATAGCTGCCTTAATAAGGAAGCTGAAGGTGATGGAGTGACCAAGTATGTCTTCAGACCTGAAACGAATTGAGCACCTTCATCAAGGGGAAGTAGGAGAAGTGCCATGTGCCTTCCAGCAGTTTCTAATTTGGAACATTTATACAGAACTGTCTGACATAATATATTATTACATTTATGATTAACAATCAAATGATTAATTAGTTAGAAACTAGTTGCTATGAATGCAGGTGCCATCAGTCGTCTTCTTATGAACGACTTGTTTGTCAGTGTTGCTGAGGGAAAGTAGCCCTTCGTTACCAAACACCAAATAACTAAATTAGAAAACAATTTTGAGTCAATCACAAACTGTTCAACATTAAACTGTTGGTTACTTTAAAACCAACCGTCATCTGGGAGATCACAGGGATTATGTCTGTGAATATTTTATCTGTTAACCGGTTGCATAGGTCAGATTTATTGTGTGACTCTGCCAGAGAAAAGCTGTTGCTATCAAACATTTTACTTAATCAACCGAGTCAGTGTAATGGTGAAGGAACAGATCAAATAGGCCAATGATGGAAGGTTTGCGAAGAAATTTTACGCTTCCTTGTAAAAGTATTTTTTGCTATTTTTAAAAAACAAAAATACAGTCGTTTTTATAGTCGTTAAATACATTTTGATGTATCTTTGCCCAAACCTGGAAGCCACATTCTCACTGAGGTTTTTGGATTTTAGAAACACACTAAACACTAGAGGGCGCTCTGAGTAAGGTCGCTATCAGGACACTAGACTCTTCGCTCCCTGTTTGACCTCAAAAACGGCTGCCTCCTTGTTTCCTTTATTTTATTTATTCATTCTTTATTTATCCAGGTGAATCCCATTAAGATGAAATATTTTGTTTGTAGGAGAACTCTCCTCTCCTGCGCTCACACACGAGAGCCTCTGCCTTCCTTAATGAGAAACTTTCCTATCTGTTTGGGCGTGTATGTGTTTGTGTGTGTGCATGTGTGAGAGTTAAAAGGAGTGTATAGTTGAAAATCCACTCAAAGATTTATATCCTTTTGTTTTTTAAACAGTTATACATAAACACACACCGGCACCCAGACATATTCCTCGAATCACGCGTTAGTGTGGTAAAGAAAGGCTTTTGGCATTGAGGTGTTTAGCTTCCTTTCAGTGCACAGCGCATACATCGGCTGAACCACAACCATCTCTCTATTTCATATATAAGGAGAGTAGGAAATAATAGTTTCTGCACTCTACATGCAGTAGTGCACTATATATTGATTATATAGGGAATTGGCCTTGCCTAATGGAACATTACATCATCAGGTTTCTACACTCTTCCTAGTACCTTATATAGATGTGTTTCTTCCTAATGGTCTTTACATTCTGTAAAATGAATCGTCAGTCCAATTTAGAAGCCGTTAAATTGGAACACTTTGGATGGAGTGATGATGATGTTGACTGCATTATATGACCATATGGTAGGAGAAAGATCACACAGAAAGTTGTAGTCAGAAAGCAGATGATACAGTGATACAGTGAACCATGGTACAGTGTTAATGGAGCAGATAAGGTGAAGGGCATTTTTAAGAGCCTGACTTGCTTGGCAGTGCTGGCGATTGAAATCTCTCTTTCTTTCTAAGAGTTCAGGAGTCCAAATGTGTATGATTCACCTTCCATATACGAGGTGGTATCAAAAAGTTTCAGGACTACTGGTGCTATTCGGACTACGTGCGTTACCACGTCTGCAATTTCATCATGGACAGAAAGTCAGAACTAAGAGCAAACGTGAAATTCTACACGAAACTGGCCAAATCTGCCACAGAGACATTTGACATGACGTACGTTAGACATATGGTGATGCTGCAACGAGTCGTTCGAGGTGTTCCGAGTGGCAGTCGCACTACAAGAGCGGAAGAACATCGCTGGAAGGCGACGAGAGCTCAGGACGACCTTCAGCAAGCTCAACCCCGTGAAAGTGTCGAAAGCATCCGGCAACTTGTGCATGATGTTTGTCGGAGAACAATCCACACGATCTCACTTCTGCCCCCACACCTACTCGGCAGATTTGGATTCAGATTTCTCACTCTTCCAAAAGATTTTTCCAGAAACGTTTTGACCCCATTGCGGAGATTCAGTGCGAATCGTGGAGGCTGACACTTGACGCTTTTTGAAAAGTAGATTTTCAGGACACGTTCCAGAAGTAGCAGGAACTTGGGGGCGCTGTAATGCTGTGCAATGGGACTATTTTGAGGGTAATAGTGTGTAAATGTAGAAAAATAAAGTACTTTTTAACTTAATTAATTATTTTAAAAGTACAAAGCTCGTCTTGAAACTTTTTGATACCACCTCGTGTGTGAACTATTTGCCCATATAGGACACCGTTTGGTCAGTAAAAAGGTTTACGATTTCATGTATCCTTTATATGGGCTTTTAAAATGTTTTACTCTCTACCTAGTGCACTGTATGCCTATTATAAGCTATTTGGGATTCATCCCCTCCCCCTTATACAATTTGTGCTTATAAAATAATGGTTTATCATCTCTCTGAATTACATGACATGTTGGAAATCAAACTTTGGAGTTTCCTTCGTAGGTGTTTGCTGCATCGGGTTTAAAATAACAGCTTGCGAATGCTTAGTTGTGAAACCGACACCGTTTCCAGAGATGAATAATGCGAACGTAGCGATGAATTAACACTGAAATTGCACAGTGTCATTTTTTTAACTGGCTTCAGCCGTAACTCCAGACTTGAGCACTATTTGCACATCGGGAGTTTTTAGCGTGGGATGGAGTTTGTTGAAAAACAGAAGCATGTCTCTGTTAGGAGTCTGTTTTGACCTTGGACTTAAGCCCATTATTCTTGCTTGATATTGGCTCAAGTGAGGAGCAGCATTAAGTTCATTGCTCCTGCCTGACAGTTTGATGGCGTCATAATACGTTGCAGTGAAATTTATGTTTTGGGTTGTAAATACACTCAAACACTATTGAAAGCCATCTGAGGGCAATGAGAAGTGCATAAATATGACGCTATTGGTTAATTAATAGTAGGGTTGCGTGGCAATCAGTCAATAACCATGGCTAGCGGATTAGCAGAAGAACTTGAAAAGCCTCCCGCATCATTCAAAAGGCATTTCTGAGAGCATTTCTGTGCTCTAACTTTTTTTGTAATAAATGGAAAGCAAATTATATTCGTCTCCTCCCCTTTTTTTGCTGATTCGAAAATTGATCCGATCCGAGACTCAGAAATCGTAACGTGATCCGAACAGGGAGTTTTGCGATCCGTTGCACCACTAATTAATAGTTTAGTCCCTTTCAAGTCCATGAAAAGATTTTTCTCGCCTTTATTTTCTTATTTTACACAATTATATACAAAGTTTATTTTTTAATAAGAAACAAAACACATGAGAAATATACATACAAATATTACCTGACCTCTTTTTTTTTTATAGGTTATGAAAATACAATACCACCATATTCAAAGCAATTATTAAAGCAGTTTTGAAATAAAAGGAAAATCCTGTCTCTTTTGCCTATTATGGGCTTAAGAGTGCACAACCAAACACTATTAGTCATTAGAAGCAGATGGCTACAGGAAACCGGGAGGAGACTCGGCAGCCATGATGAATCTGACTATTGTTTTAATAGCCGGGCCTGTGGAACATGTGTACATCTGCGCGGAGCTCCTGTGTAGTTTTTTCCCCCTCTAAGTAGATGTAGCTAATGAAATCCATCCCTGCATGCCTAACAAGGGAAAAGTGATTAGCCACACACACACATTGTTAAAAAAAAAAAAAGGCGCATGTGAACGCTAGCCAGGTGTTCTACTGGGAAAGGCTCTCGAACTGCATTAGGTTTCGGCATTCTGAAAATCATTAAAACGTTTTAAGTTTGTGTATTTTTCTTTAGGGCTGTGCCTCAAATACTGAATGTTTTTAACAGAAGACGACTTAGTAAAATTTGTCCTTCGAAGAATGTTTTAAGTACTATGAATTTCACAAGGTGTAAGCTTCTTTGGCTCATCAGGCTAAAGTAGCCTTTTACTTTCTTTTCATGTAAGTTAGCAGCTTATCAAGAAAACCCCCCCCCCCCCCCCCCAACACAAAACCTAAACCTAAGACCTCCACTCTTTTCATAAATGGCAAATATATGGACAAAATATTTGGCTATATCAACATTTAGACACATTTTAATGTGTTTACTGAGCACCAACGAAATTAGTCTATGTGTAAGTTGTTACATTAAAGATTACATTCTGGCCAATCAAAATCAAGCAATCTGGAGTACAGGTGTATACTTTTGGCTTATTCACCAGGTTGCTAAGCATTGTTAAAGTCCAACTATCTATAAAAATCTACACTAAATTTTAGCTAGGAATATGTTTTGTAGTCGTTTGGATGTTACACAATGCATTGAAATATATGGTAATGAAGTGGTAGCTCAGTGGGCAAGATTTTAGACTTCTGATTGGATGGTCAAATTTGTGGGTTCAAACCCCAGCACCACCATGGTGCAGCTGTTGGGCCTCGAGCAAGGTCTTTAACTTCTCAACTTCTCAGTTGTATAAATGAGATAATTGTAAATCACTCTGGATGAGGCCATGTGCCAAAAGTGTAAATGTACGTGCAAATGTAATCATCACAGAATCACCACCAGTGGAATTTATTTTTGCCCATATCTTAAAATGGCTGGTTTTGAAGAACACAAATAGTAAATAAGCGTTTCAAATAGTAAATAAGCGGCAGGTGGAAATCACGCAGTTCGAAGCATCTTAAGATTCGTGCACACATTATACAGGGACATGAGGTTTTCAGATGTTTCGGTGTGGATGAGCAAGTTTTGGGAAACGATTAAAAACGAAAGTGAGGACACGAAGCGTTTTTAGATGAAAATGTGGTTATAATTCAAACATACTGTATATCTTTTTCAAATGTATTCAGATTAGTATAGACAGTCTAGATACCGGTTCCATGCTGTCTGTTTCTACTGGTATTGTAGTGACTTTGGAAGTGAGAAATTAATTAATTAATTAATTAATTAATTAATTTATTTATTTATTTAAACCAAACTAGTCTTTGTAATTTATTATTTGGTAACTGATGATTTAGTCTGGTTTTGATCCCTTTAAACCCACATGAACAACTTAAGATCCATGAAGTTACTAATAAGTGAACAGTACACCTCAACAATGATGGAACTGTAATGAATGGACATTCTGTGCCAACCAAATGAGGATGGGTTCCCTTGTGAGTCTGGTTTGTCTGAAGGTTTCTTCCTCATACCATCTTTTTGGAGTTTTTCCTTGACACTTTCGCCAATGGCTTACTCATTAGGGATAAACTTATAGGCACTAATGTATAAGTTCCAATTGTATCTGTACTCATGTCTGTAAAGCTGCTTTTGTACAATGTCCATTTTAAACATTGCTATATACTAATAAAATTGAATTGAGCCCTTTTTCATCACTGCTGTATCTTTCTTCTCGTTGCGGTATTGCATCTTAAAAATGGTCCATGCGACAGCTGAGACTGAATGATAGCCACCTAAGTCTGGATTGTTTATGTTCTGATTTCCAGCCCCATCTTTTCTCCAAAACACTGCTAGTGTCTTTTCATCAGTTCACTTCTGACTGATTTTAGACACCAATACTGTGAACCTCATATTTGCAGGACCCTTTTGCAGATATGAGAAAAGATTGAGTAAAAAACATCCATTGGAATTGTTGTTTCATGAAAAGATGTCAATCTCTTTACCTGCATGTTTGACAGGGTTTTTATGGTTTTTATAGTTTTGATGTTGAGGTGGGATTTTCTCTTGCACCCTTTATAGTTCTTACACACGTTATTTTGGGTTTGATGTACTGAGATCTGGACTGTTTTGCACCTTTTGTATGTTTGGTTTGGTCCACATGTGTGGACTTTTAGCCTCATGTGTGAGTCAGATCAGGACTTGTACAAGGTGTGGTTTAAGTGTGAAGGCAACAACGTTCGGAGCATTGCATTGTACATTTTATTGTGAACTAGAAGAACAGAAATAACCCAGTCTTTTTACATTGAAACCTTTCTTCCTGTGCGGTTTGAACCGAACTCTATAGGAATGACAGAAAACATGAGGTAGTGTTGATGATTTATAGTGTACCCAAGAAAACCGTGCCAAAAAACGTCATCATTTCTTCTCACTGCCTTAATCAAAACCTCACTTGTTTTCATTGTCAACAAACCCCGATGAAACTGTGACCGCCCGGGGCTCCATTCAAAACAAAGCTCAAATAAACTAGGTGTGAAATCACCTTTAGGTTGTTGGGATTTTATTTTTTTCTTCAGAGCAAATGTTTCCAACACGGGCAGACTTTTTTCTTTTTATCACAAAATAAAATTTGATTTTAATTCAGTTTTATTTGTATAGCAATTTTAACAACAATCATTGTTCCAACAGATAAATAAATAGGTTATAAAATATGAATTTGTTCATTCACAAAACAAAAACGTGTTTATAATAATCCTAGCTTGGATTTTCAAATGCAGTGAAGTGGAGATAAATATTCAGAAAGCCTTGTGTGAGTATCTAGAATGCATTTATTTTTTATTTTAATATTGCATCTTGATCCCATTGTAACACAATGTACAATCCAATGTGGTTCATGTCATAGTGCCCCCGGTTCACATTATGCTTCTGGGTAGTGGGTTCCAGTTATACAAAACTAAGCTCGCATCTCTTGGAATGAGCATAGCCTCCTCATAAACCAAGAAATGGATTTAATCCCCTCTGTTAAGAGGAAACAAATAAATACAGTAAAGTGTGCAGTAAAATCATTTTCTTTGTACATCTTAATTGACCGGGGAGCTTTGGTCAGAGTACATCATTAATCGTGATGCCGCACCCCTGGAGCAAAGAGGGTTCGGGTCCTTGCACCTCACGAGCCCATCATGGGTCAGTTTGGCAGAGTTCAGATTTGAGTTTACAACCTTCTGATTAGTAGCTGTGAACCATAACCATGGTGCCACCACTGAGAACTGGAGTATGATATCACGCTAAAAACAATGTGTTTGTCAGCAATAGCTTTGGCAATAACATGAATGACGCCACCCACCGAATTTTTCTATGGTATCGCTGTTAGTCAGAACGGAGAGTTTAAAGTCAAACGCGTTGAAGGTTTTCGGGTGTAAAATCACGATTGGATAACGTGGTCTAAAATATCACATATCATAGTATTACAACATTATTAGTTAACAAACAGTCGAGCTGGAGATGATTCGAGTTGGATTATTTGTGCCAAAATTCTCTTTGCACACTGTTTTTATATATAACAGCAAGAAAAAACTTAAGGATGAATTCTTCTACATTTTCTGTCTCTGAAAGATATTGTTGAATTTTATTTATTTTTTTTTTTTTATTCTTCACAATGTTTTTAAAAGCTGAAAAAGACAACTGCAGTGCTGGTTATTCTGGTCAGCATGGCCAAGGTTCTTCTGTGCATTTGACAGCCACCTTTTATCATAACATTACAAGCATTGTAGAAGTTTTAGAGATGTTGCTGTGGTGTGATGTGAGAGGAAAGAGACTAGAGTGCATGGAGTGTGGGAGTTTAACGGGTAGAAAAGAATTGTATGAGGTGCGTCCAAGTCAAAACGGGACTTACAGGTAAAAAAAAAATGGATGCTAGCGTGGCGGTACTTCACACAGCAGGAAGTGCCCTTTTTTTGGATTGTGTCCTATTAATGATAGGTTGTGCAAATGTTGTTGGCCAGTTCAGAGACTATTAATCAAGATGGAAGGCAACAGTGTTGCATGGAACAGCTTGTGAACGATCCTGGTTGTGGTGGTTCCCAGGCCATAGCAGACATTCCTGTGAACATTCAGTGCGTGGGCGGGCAAATCTTTCCAATTCTGAATCTTTCTGGGCATTAGTTAAATGCTGGGATAAAAGTATAAATGTAGCAGGGGATTATGCCGAAAAATAGATGCAGCTTTGTTCTTTTTATTTTATAAACTCAAAAGTCCTGGTTTGACATGAACATTTCTCGTAATTGCTAATTTAAATCAGTCAATGGTGTGGTAACTATCAGATCATACACCATGACTAATGGTGACTGAGTAACAGTCATAATGTGCACTACATAATACCCAAAGCTTCTACCTTGCGTGTTGTGCACTACATGGCCATAGTCTGTATTTTCGCAATATCATGTTCGTTATTTGTACCGAAAGGTTTCAGTACATGGATTTTGGTTCAGTTTGGTTAAGTGGCGGACTGCAAGTTTGTTTAGTCTCCGCCTGAGCGCAGAAAAAAACAAAACAACTTTGAGCAAAGTGTTACTGTGGCGACTTTTGTTTTATGCATGCTCCCGTTTCCTGCCATCGACAACGTTTTTACAATAGTCTCGCGATATGGATTCTTATCCATATCTTATTTCTTAAAAGAGAAAATCCTGACAATTTCACATATCGAGGGAGTGAATGAATAAAAGATGGAAGGAATGAAGACATTTGTTGAAGTACTGTATGTTGTAATAAGTAGATCAGTGAAGTAGAACATATATGTAATAAATATAATATTAAATACAAAACGCACACTTGTATACATCTGTATTACCCAAATGAGGTTTAACAAATTACATTTTTCTATTAAGTTTATTTAATTCATTGCTCAATTAAATTCATATAATAAAAAAGCATATTGCATTAATTTGATTTATTCTACTTTATTTTTAAATATTTTATTTTTTATTTAAAACCAAGCAGACATTTTATTTAAAATTGTTGTAAAAATGTAAACAGTTGCTGTTCACAAATGATAAAAAAAAAAACTGTTTATAAAAAATAAAAGAACAAAAAAAATCAAGCAATTTTATGTTTTGCATTTCTTTCCCTTAACTGTATCGAAATTAAACCGAATCGTGGCTTAAAATATTGAGGTACATACCGAATTTTGTGTACCGTTCCACCCCTTGTATGTAATGATTTGTGCGACCAGCCAAGATTTCTTTTTTTCATTTGTTACATTTCTGATTTTTTTTGTTGATCCCTCAACTATTTTTTGAATGACACACAGTCCGTGCTCTTTCATATCTTATGAAGTTGTATATACAGTGAAACCCGGTTATGTCGATGTCCTAGGGGTCGCTAAAAAGCATCGAGGTAACCGATGATCGAGATAAACGAAAATCAAAATGGCGGCAGTATATTAACGTGCTTGAAATTTCTTTATGTACATGATGTGCGTTAATAAATGAGAATGTGCATGCACGTGTTTTTGGAGGGTTTTTTACACAACAGCGTTGCCGCGATTTGTTTGATGAAGGCATGCTATAAAAATGTACATACGTTTGTTAACAACAAAAGGCATAAGTGCACCAACTAACAGCAGAGATTTACCAGTATACAATACAAACCACCATCCATTCTCCATACAAACCTTTATTATATTCTCCAACATTATAAACACACAGATCGCTCAAAAAAAAAAAAAAAACCAGCGGCTGCACAGTTCCGTCTCACATTTAGTCCACATGTGGAAAAAAAAGAAAAAAAAACAGTAACTAAGTTTCTGAAAACTTATGACCATCAGGCTGAAGTAATCCGCACAAACACAAAGAACAGTGTCCGAAAACACTTACGTCCGCGATGCCGAGGGGGAGATAAGCCGAGAGAGAGAGAGAGAGAGAGAGAGAGTTTGTGAATGGAAAAATAGAGAAATTCAAAAATACCGCGACCGGCGGCACGGCACGAAGCCGGAAAAAAACCCGGAAGAAAAACGAGGGACAGAAAAGTCTCAAACGTGAACGGCCGAAGGGGGCGTGGCAGGTGCTTTCTCGGCCGCTTTCTGAAGCTCCGACTTCAACTCCTTACCGAGAGAGCCATGCTCCTTACCGAGCGCGCGCGTCGCTCCTTAAGGAGTTGAAGCCGGGAGCGCCACGCTCCTGTTCATCGCATAACATTTAACAAAAAAATGCATATGTGCACTTATAACCGATAAAAAATGCTAAGAAAAAGCGAGAATTTGGCGGTTCCACTTCAAAAACGTCGACTTAATAGGGTTGTCGAGATAACCGAGGTCGAGATAAGTGGGTTCCACTGTATTACACAAGCATATCATGTAGCTTAGAAATAACATGTCATCATGGACAGCCTTAAACCTCACCGAGAAAACTTGTTTTTTCCACAAGATTTCACACGTCCGTATCTACGACATGCAGGAATGTTTGATCCCGCTCTCATTTAATATCGACTCTGAACCAGAATAGTGTTTGATCAATCATCTCGCCAGCATTGGGGGTTCTGAGTATCTGCCTACAGCTGAGAACGCAACTGATGCAGAGATCCAGGAGTGAAACCTTGCATCAACACTGAATCTCTACTTTAATGAAATGTGCTTTTAGAGTCACATCTTTGGGTGATTCTTGTTTAAAAGTCTGTGAGCAAACAAGCTCGTATCAAGAGCAGCCTCACATCATCCTTCCTGCCCTACATTCACAGCAAAGCTCACCAACCTTGCTGTATTAAAATAGTGCTTCTCAAGCTAACCTATATGCATTGGCCTGACAGTTTATTAGGTATTATGTCGATTTACCTCATAAACAGGCAACTTTGTGTTGTACGAAATTCATTTTCTTGTTTTTGTCACTTATCTATTTATTTAATCTTTTTTTTTTTTGGATGAAACCCAATTAATGTATTTTTTAACTGGTTTATTAGTCAGCATGTCGTGGGAGGCTGGATCCCCTGGTGTGAGATGGATGTGGGAAAAGCACAGTGCATTCGCTTTACACTGGTTGATGAGGCGATTGATTGGAATTCATTCAAATAATTAAATTGGTTGTGCAATTTGATTTTGATCAATGATCTTACTTTCCATCTGCTCATCTGTTTTTCTGTCTGTCTGACTGCTTGTCTAGCTGTGGGCCTGGTTGTCTGTCTGTTCTCTGTGTTTCTGTCTGTCTGGTCTCTGCCTGTCTGAACTTCTGTCTCTAATGTCTCATGTCTGGTTGTGTGTCTTTACCTGTATGTTTGTCCAGCTCTGTCTGTCTTTCTTTCTCTCTGTGTATCTGTCTGTCTATTTGACGTTTTATCTCTAAGTATATGTGTGTGTATCTGTCTGTCTATTTGTCTGTCTGTCTGTTATACATTTGCCCATACATCTGACTTCATATCTGTGTTTTTGTCTCTATGTCTGTCTCTGTGCTTCTGTCTTTGTACATCATTTTTGAAATGCATGTGTGTGTGTGTCTGTTTAACTGGCTGCCTTTTTATCGCTGTGTTTGTCTCTAAGTCAGTGGGAGTGTTCCGATGCCTGTCTGTCACTCTGTCTGCATTTCCGTGTTTCTTTGTCTGGCTGCCTGACTGTCTGTCTCAGTATCTGTCTGCTACTATCCTTTTACCGGCATGTCTGCACATTTGTCCCTCTTTGTTTGTCTCTTACATCTTTTAGCATCCTTTTGTCTGTTTTTCTGTCTTTAATTATATCTGGATGTGCCGGTCTGTCTGTCTGTCTGTGTGCATAAGGATGACCTTCCATATTTTTTTTTTTTTTTTAATCTGTGTATTTGTCTCTGATTATCTGCCTGTACGGTATTCTCAGTTTTTTGTCTGTGTCTTTTTTTTCTGTGTTAGAGACAGAGTGTAATATAATAAATCAGTAATATAACTGTGTGTGTGTGTGTGTGTGTTTGTGTGTGGGTTGTGTGAATGGAACAGTGAGTACAGAAGAATGTATTTTTTTTTTTTTTTTAATGTTGACTCCACTCCCACGATGTTCTCTGACTGAACTCTGCAGGAACCTGCCAGACAGTACAGTGCATCGTCTCGCAGGTTGCCATAGCAATAATCAATGTGGGTCACTGGGTGTATGATTGGACACAAGGGGGTGTTGGGTACATGTGCGCTTTATCATCTTATTGGCTGATGGAGCTGCTGCTGGTTTTCATTAATGACACAAGGCAGTCGGCAGGCAGAAAATTGGCTTGGCTTTTATTATAACGCACACAAACACAGACAGACATCCTCAGTTGTCACGACACGATGGATGTCTGGATCGTATTAATATGAGCATTGGCTCTCTGGCCTGTTTCATGCAATCGAAGATTAAAAGTATATTTCGATGTGAGGAAGTAGAGAGTAAGTGTCTATTGACAATATGACAGCATTAAAACTTTGCTTTCATTGATAGGAGAGTTGCTGAGATGTTTAATTGTTGTGTTGCAATAAACCTAGAAATGGTTTTCATTATCGTTTCATTAGTCCAGCTTGCCAAACAGCAGTGGTGTTTGAATTGCTTGCTGGGGTAAATCTGCATATACACTCAACAGGCACTTCATTAGGCATAGCCATTTATTTGTGGGCTTCATCTGTCCAGTTTTAATGAACCTGTGCTCAATGAGCATCATATTCCTGTTCTTGGCTGGCTGTAGTGGCAACCCATGTGTTCTTATTCTGTTGGAGCCCATTCTATTGTTGATTCGCTCACAATCAGTGTGTAAAACCTGACTGTGTTGATCGAATCCCTGCTGTTTTGTAATAATCAATCCCTGATCACCCCTGTTTCCTATTGGCCAGTCGCTAATCACCACAGTTTTCCAATAACCAATCTCTGATCACCTCTGTTTTCCAATGGCCCATCACTTATCCCTGATGTTTTGTAATAACCCATTAACTGATCACCTCTGTTTCCTATTGGCCAGTCGCTAATCACCACATTTCCCAATAACCAATCTCTGATCAACTCTGTTTTCCAATGGCCCTAATCCCTGCTTACCACCGATCCTAATTCGATTAGATTCAACTTTATTGTCATTGTGCAAAGTACATATACAGAGCCAATGAAATGTAGTTAGCATCTAACCAGGAGTGCATATGTGGCCTATTTACAATAAATAAATAGCAGTTTGATAAATAAGGATATGGGGTCCATATGTATGAGTGAATAATGTACAGAAGGTGCACTAGTTAATAATATATGTATATTTAATAATATACAATATACTGTGCAAAGATTGTGCATAGATGTCGAGAGATAACATGCTCAAATCACATGATATAGTTATGTACAAGTATGAATGTTGTATGGTACAGTATGTACAGAATAAATATGGCTGGAATATACAGTGGTACGGGGATAAACAAGTTATTGATGGTGCAAAAATGCATAGTGGATAAAGCAGTGCTAAAAAAAAAAAAAAATCAAGTGACAATGCAGTAGTGTATGTTGTCATTGTATGATGATCAGCTGTTCAGTACAGTAACAGCCACAGGAAAAAAGCTAGTCTTCAGTCTGTGCAGCTCTGAGGCACCTGTGGCATCTTCCCAATGGGAGAAGGATAAATAGTCCATGGTTGGGGTGAGAGGTATCTTTGATAATACCCCTCGCTCTTTACACACAGTGTTTTCACCACCTTCTGAAGGGCTTTACGGTCGGAAGCAGTGCAGCTGCTGTAAAACACTGAGATGCAGTTAGTGGGGATGCTCTCAATGGTAAAGTGGTAAAAGTTCTCCAGTATCATGTAGCACAGACGAGATTTTTTAAAGAGTTCAGAGACCAGGTGGGATCCTCAGAGATGTGGACTCAAAGGTACACGCTCGACAGCAGCTCCCTTGATGTGAATGGGAGCATGAGTGTAGCTAAGCCTTGATTACCACTTTCCTTTTGACCAATCCTGACCATAATTGTGTCCCAATTACCACCATTGTTTCCCAATGATTACTCCCTTTATCACCTCTGTTTCCCATTTGTCAGTTCCTAATCACCAGTTTTCCACTGACTTATCCCTGGTCACCACTGTTTTCCAATGACCCATCACTAATCCCTGCTGTTTCGTAATGACTAATTCCTGCTTACCAGTGATCCTAATGTCCAAGCACCGATCACCACTGTTTCCCAATACCCAACCTCTGATCAGCTTTGTTTATCCCACCCTCTTCATTTTTTGTTGTTTTGTTTTACACTCTCATTTTAGAGATATTTATAAGTAATTAAGAGTAAAAAAAAAACTGTTTCATAAGGCCATTCATCTTTCCCAAGTAACTGCTTCTTTTATTTATTTCTTTTAAGGTCTGCCTTCTTAACAAAAAATATTGTCAATTTGTAAAGAATTTGGGCTGAAATAACTTTTTGCTAAATGATAAAAGTCAAAGTGGCTTCTGGTGATGTTTTCAAACCACCAGCAGACCTCTTACAGACGATCGCAAAAGTCCACGTTACAGAACCTTTATGCTGAGTGTACAGAAATGGGTATAATCAGAATAAGAACTACGGGGTATTTTTGACGAATGTCTCTGACCAGCATTAGAAACTAACATGCTATCGTGAGCTCTTTCTGCTAAACTACTACTTGAACGCAGTGATTGTGCTTGCTTTTGAAAAATCCTTATTATGGTGAATAAATGACAGATTATGAGTCGGATAATGAAAATGTCACAGGCTATTTTATGTTTTATTTAAAAAAAGAAAAGGGATACAAAGGAATGAATTTGACGAATGGGTGTGTGACGTGATTAGAGGTGTGATAAAACGGGCTGAAATAATAAACATACATCAGGCTGGGTGACACACATACTGGTGTGAAAAGCTTATTTATCTATGAAAATGTATTGGTACATCGTTTCGTAGAATGATATTATTTCTATAAAAATAGCTCTGCTGTGGATGTGTGTGTGCTGTAATGAGCATGCTAGACTTTTTTATTCTCTTCTCGCTCTTCCTTCCTGAGCATTGTGGTGTTCACATGAGTCTGTCTGTTTCCATCTGCTGGCCTGTCTATTCAAATACTGTTTTCTGTTCATTCGGCTGTTTACTACCTTGTGTCTTCCAGTCTGCCTCTCTCTCTAGCTCTATATCTGCCTGTATGTCCATCTGTTAATGTGTTCAACCTGTCTGAATAGTGTAAAATGATGTTCCTTAATGACAACAGCTCTTCCAATAGTTTTGGTTTTTCTCCTCCGGAATTAACACCTTAAGAACGTTTACATTTATGGCACTTATCCAGAACAGCCTACTGTATAAGTGAGCAGTTGAGGGTTAAGGTTCATGCTCAAGTGCCCAGCAGTGGCAGCTTGGTGGTGCTGGGCTTTGAACTTGTGACCTTTTGATCCAGAGTCTAATGCCTTAACCACTGAACTACCATCTCCCCACCAACTTCACTTGACGAAAGCTCAGAGTATAACTAACTGGATAGGAGCTTTCCAATAGAAATGGGAGAAAAGTACAATCCTGATTGGGTAATCATATTTCGCTGCATTTCCGTTTGTAGACAAAGAAAATAAATGGCTTTTATAAACATCACTGCTAGAGGTCGACCGAGGGGTTTTTCTCTGACCGCCAGTGTTTAAAAATCAGGCAGCCGCTGCTCAATATATGATGCCGAATCTTTTAGCATTTCATCTCATAAAATCTAAAAGTTAAGTAATAAGAAGTGATACAGATTTAGTAATTTTTTCATTTATTAAACAACACAGGCCTCTTCAATCAGTGCACTTCTTAGCAGCTTTTGCTACTGGTGCCTACTGTACCTGTAGCCTAAACTACAGCCGGTCGAAAGCTTACTCTCAATACAGTTCCAAAAATGTGCTCACGTTCTCTTTCCAAACGCATTCTTTTTTCAGAAACAGCATCATATTTTTGCAATAAAATATATAAGGCTAGATTAAGAACCAAGGATAAGAACTTAAGTTTTACCATTTTGTTTCAGAAGGTTACCAGGTAGTTCGCCTCAAAAAGTTAGCAGGCAGAAAGGGACATCACAGGGACATGTTTCACGACAACGCTTAGCTGCTCACAGATGCGCCTGCCAATTTATTAGCCTAATCTGCAGCACAATCGGCCAATGGCGATTCAGTTAAAAATGACGAAAAATCAGCTGGCCGATTAATCGGTCGACCTCTAATAATTACAGCACAAAGCTTTGCAGCATGACACTTACTACATGGACCCAAAGGCGTGGACACCTGACTATAAGATTCGTATGCCTTTTTTTTTCCAATATCCAATTCCCCATATAGTCCCCATTTACTGTTATAATAACCACCACCCTTCTGGGAAGGTGTTTCACCAAATTTTGGAGTGTGCTTATGTGCGATTTGTGGAGATTCATTGAGCTAGAAAGGTGTTAATAAAAGTCCGGTGTAGGTGAGGTGAGGAGTCCTGGGGTACAGTCAGTGTTTCGATTCGTGGCAAAGATGTTCAGTAAAATTGAGGTCAGAGCTCTATAGCAGGCCACTCAAGATCTTCGACTCCATCCCATGTAAATCATATCTTTGCGGTGCGTACTTTGTGCGCAGGTGCATTGTCAGAGTGGAACAAGTTAAAGTGAAGGGGAAATTGAATGATAACGCGTCCAAAAACATATCGTACAATTGTGCGCCTCCAACTTTGCGGTAGCACAAACTGTTAACAATTCAAGAACAGTGTTTAAGAGTGTTGTAACAATTCATCCCACAAAAAAAAATAAAAAAAACGAGAGAAAGAATCTGGCTTTCATCTCCGCAATGGTGACTGGATGCTCTTCACTTTGCAGCTTGTCACTTTGAAGCAACTCTAGCTGTGTTTAGATATGGCTATCTCTGATCTAGTGTGAGGCAGGTGAGCCCTTTTCCTGATTTGTTTACTAAATAGAGCTGCAACTGGTCTGTCATCTCCCCAGGCCGAATTCATTTTTCACTTGAAAATGGGGTCCTAAATATACACAGTTGGGAAGTGAGAGCTGCTTATTGAGAGGCAGTGCTGTTTTGTCTGCTGAGGGACGAGAGAAGTGATTTTGGTTAAGAATAATGATGTTGAAAGGAATGTGTGTATGTGGGTGAGGGTGTCGGTGTCCGAAGTATGTTAGAGGTTTATGCAATTCATGGTGTGTTTAACCTCCTAAGCATGTAGTGATGCCCATTTGTCCAACAGGGCTTGCTTTTAAAGAAAATGAACTCCCCCACCCCTTTAATTCAGCCAGTATCCAGGATGCTTTGGTTAATTTCTGATGCTGTTTTTGGTGTAATATGAGGCTCAAGACTGTCAATGCCAATCCCCCTAGTATGTTTCCTTTACACCTAAGAAGCAGCCTATAGCCAAAAGGAAAAAAAAAAAAGGCTTCAATTAGTTCACCAGAGCTCTGTTTTCCCGCACAGCGAGTCTGCGAAAACGGTTTGCTCTGAAACTGCATACGCAGCTGTTTCTGCGATTCGTTCTCATTACTGTATTATTTTACATCGTTATGCCTCTGCGGAGATTTGTTCCCATGCCGTTCGATTCGATTATCAACGTGCAATTTCCGCCTAATGACATACGGCCGTGAATATTTGTGTCACTCGTTCCCTCAGAATAAGAAAAAAGGAGCAGATTTATATTTGGTTATGCAGCTTCTTTTTTTCCTTCCCACATCATCCTGTATTTATTTATTTTTTTTTATGTATTTTTTTCCCAAGAACTTCAAGTGCTATAGCACTCTGAACATATCTGAATCAAATATAAAGGCTTATCATACAGTCCTAACCTCCTAGACGTCAGATTAAAGTCAGATTCAAACAGATTAAATCGTAGTTTCTCTGTATACTGCATTCAGACTTGGTCATGCTTTGTAGTGAGATGGTGTTATCCAAGAGGCTTTATGGATAAACTTGGTGCATTATGGGTAATGCTGTGTTTTTTTTTATTTAAAATCTTTTTTTTTTGTGCTCCTGTAGGCCCCTGACTCAGGAGGAGATTGCTCAACGTAGAGACGTGGCCAGACAGAGACATGCGGAGAGACAAGTGGCCAATCAGGGCCCTGAAAACCCAGAGGCAATCAACAACACCAAGCCAGGCAAGCAAGTCGCTCTGTTTAGTGTGTGCGTGTGTGTGTGTGTGTGTGTGTGTGTGCGTGTGTGTGTGTGTGTGTGGGATTGTGACCACTGTCCATCATGTTCGTCTTTATTGTTGTCTTTTACACTCATATTGCTTTTGACTCTACATTTGTTGCTGTCACTATGATATACAGTCTTGTCACTGTGAGAGAAACAA
The DNA here is from genome assembly GCF_014805685.1 of Silurus meridionalis. Classification (NCBI taxonomy): domain Eukaryota; kingdom Metazoa; phylum Chordata; class Actinopteri; order Siluriformes; family Siluridae; genus Silurus; species Silurus meridionalis. The sequence goes on from NC_060892.1 coordinate 8,331,619, forward strand.
GCTCATACTAGGTTGAGAAATCAAAACAAACTCATCAGAGAAATGGGAAAAACATAAGACGTGGCCAAAACAAATATTTGGTACATTTGGTACAACACATTGATTCAATTCTGTTCAGTTTTGTTTAGCACTCTTAACATTAGCCACAAAGCAGCTTTTTAGGGTGAGGCAAATCTTCCTGAGATGATAATAGGTGATATCAAAAAGTTGTGACACAAGCTCTATTTGCAAAGTGTCACCTTCAAAATAGTCCCCTTGCACAGCAATGCAGCGCCCCCAGTGTTCCTGCCACTTCTGGAATATGTCATGGAAGTCTTATTTTTTAAGCGTTGGTGTGAAAATGGCGAACTTGGAACTGGATCTTTATCCTTGGGAAGAGGGCAAAGTCCACATGAGCCAAATATAGTAAGTAAGGTGGGTGCGGAAGTGAGATCATGTTTCCTGGGAGAAACTCACGTGTGAGGAGAGCTTGATGACAGAGTGCACACGTGGTCAGAATAGCACTAGTTGCACATCTCCAGATGTACACAGGATGATGTCTATTGGTGCAGTTATTTAGGAAGGTCGGTGCTCTTTGTGACTGTGCGTGCAGCCTTGTGCAAGCCTTTTGGCATGTTACAAAACTAGTCTCAAAACTTTTTGATACCACTTCGTATAAGGAAGAAACCTTGAGAGGAACCAGGCTCAAAAAGGCCTAGTCTGGGTGACACAGTATCTCCTTTTAATATAGTTCTATCATTACTGAGGATATCAACTGTTTACTGTGTCACCTTCATGAATTGTCAGTGGTACCATTTTCTGGCCACATGAAAATGTCTCAAAGAGCATGTAAACTGTGAAGAAAATGGTTGGACAAATCAAGAATACTCTTTATGAGGTAGGTGTGTCTGTAAACAATCAAGAGAAGTCTTCTCAGATTCATCCATGGTACCATGCTTGACACTGCAGATGGACAATGATGCATACTTCAAAAGCAACATTAGGTGTTTTCTAAGGTAAAGAAGTTAAATTTTCTCCTGATCTCAATCTATAATCATCGGTTGCTAAAGGCAAACTTTCCTAAATATTCTCAGTAACTAAAGCGATTTGCAGTAAAGATCTGGCAGAATGTCAGCAAGGAAGAAAACTCCTGGGGAAGTCTTTGCTTTATAGAAAGGATTTGCAACCAAGTACTACTGTTAATCCTTTAAAAAGAGCAGCTGCATATTAAAAGTGCTACAATTTCTATACTTTTTACACAATTTGGATTTAAATGCCCACAAATCAAAGCCTGTATTTTACTTGGTCTTTTATATTGTTAAATTTCAAATCCAATATAGTGTTGCAGATAGCAAAAACAGCTTGATTTAGCTGACTGTAGGTTCAAACTCCACAGTTATACCTCTAGATTTATTTCATAACTCTAGATACCTCTACAGTACATTGTTTTTCTGGGTCAAACTCACCAGCAAGAAAGCGTAATATAACCTTGTTTTTTTTCTTCTTCTAAATATGTTCGTATTCCTACCATCGTCTTGAAGCAGGACCAATTCTTTCCCCTAGGATTCCGCTAGTGTCCTGAGACGCATCTAGTCATTTTTAGCCCGCTAGCTGTGTACACATTTCAACCGTTTTGTAGGGCCTATTTTACTAATCCACTCGAGAGATTGGATCTCTCAGTTGGCTTGGGAATGTCTAGGGGTCCCCTCAGGAGGAGCTGCAATATGTGACTACTGATAAAGGAGTCTGGACTGGCCTTTTCAGCCTGTTGATGCCCAACAGGGGGCGTAGAAAAAAAACGAATGCCTGCTGTTCCAAATATTCTCATAGGTTTCCTGTAGGAATGAATTCTGGTGATTTTGAAGGCCAACCACATTTTTCCATTAGGCTTGTCAAAGGAGTTGCAAACAAATTTGCCCCTATAACCACTGTAGATGTCAACCTGGACAGTCAAAATGTCAGTGTTGTGGTTTGCTTGGACATGAAGAATTAAGGAGTACTTTAGACTTTATGTAACAACTAAGTGATTAGTTTGATGCCACGTTACATGTACGAGGTGTTATCAATAACCTTTGAGACTCTTCTTCTTCTTCTTTCGGCTTCTCCCATTAGGGATCGCCACAGCGGATCATCCTTCTCCATAAACCCCTGTCCTGTACATCTGCCTCTTTTACCCCAACCACCTGCATTTCCTCCCTCACCACATTCATAAACCTCCTCTTAAGCCTTCCTCTTTTCCTCCCTCCTGGTGGCTCCATTCTCAGCATTCTTCTACCAATAAACCCCATGTCCCTCATCTGCACATGTTCAAACCATCTCAATCAAGTCTCCCTCACCTTGTCTCCAAAACGTCCTACATGTGCTGTCCCTCTAATAAACTCTTTTCCAATCCTGTCCAGCCTTGTCACTCTCAACGAAAACCTTAACATCTTTAGCTCTGCTACCTCCAGCTTCACCTCCTGTCAATTAGTCAATGCCACTGTCTCTAAACCATACAACATCGCAGGTCTCACCACAGTCCTATACACTTTCCCTTTCACTTCTGCAGATACTCTTCTATCACAAATCAATCCTGCCACTCTTCTTTACCCACTCCACTCTGCCTGCACTCTTTTTTTCACTTCTATAACACACTCTCCATTACTTTGCACCGTTGATCCCAGGTGCAAAAGTCGTCCACCTTCTCCACATCTTCTCCCTGCAACTGCACCACTCCACTGCTCTTCCTCTCATTCACATACATGTACTTTGTCCTATACCTACTGACTTTTATTTCCCTTCTCTCCAGCGCATATCTCCACATCTCCAGGCTCTTCTCAACCTGCTCCCTACTCTCACCACAAATAACAATATCATCCGCAAACATCATAGTCCATGGAGACTCCTGTCTGACCTCGTCTGTCAACCTGTCCATCACCACTGCAAACAGGAAAGGGCTCAGAGCTGTCCTTATACATGTCCTGCACCTCCCTCACTCACCACATACTTCTCTGACACACCTGACCTCCTCATACAACACCACAACTCCTCTCTTGGCACCCTGTTGTACGCTTTTTCATAAATCCACAAACACACAACGCAACTCCTTCTGGCCTTCTCTATACTTCTCCATCAACATTCTCAAAGCAAATAATGCATCTTTAGTGCTCTTCCTCAGCATAAAACCATACTGTTGCTCACAGATGGTCAGCTCTTCTCTCAGCCTGGCTTCCACTACTCTTTCCCATAACTTCATGGTGTGACTGATCAACTTTATTTGCCTGTAGTTACTGCAGGTCTCCCTTATTCTTAAAGATCTGTACCAGCAAGCTCACCTTCCAAAGACCTGTTAAACAATCTTGTTAGAAACTCCACTGCCATCTCTTCTAAACATCTCCATGCTTCCAATAACTTCCAATAACCATGTGAGTTACCACGTCTGCCATTTCATCATGGACAGCAAGTTAGAACAGAGAACAAATGTAAAATCTGCCACAGAGACGTTTGACACGACATATGGCGATGCTGCAATGTATCGTTTTTTGTTTTGTTTCACCTGCGCTTAACGAGCCAAACAGTGTCACTGAAAGACAAAGTGAGATCAGGAAGACCTTTAACGAGCTCAACCCCCGAAAAAGTCAAAACCATCCGGCAACTTGTGCATGATGATCATCGGAGAGCAATCCACATTATCTCATTTCCGCACCCTCCGTACTTGCCCAGATTTAGATCCTTCGGACTTCGCTCTTTTCCCGAAGTGATAATTAAAACAATATTCACAGCCAAAAATTAGTCAAGAAACACAAAATAAACTAAATGTAGCTTAGCATACTATTAGGAATTAAAAGCCAAAGAAATAAAATGAGTTCGGTACACTGAATGGAATAACAAAGGCTGGGACTGATTGCGTTCTAGCACAGACTACGGCCAATTGCTGATCTTCAGGTAAAGTAATTACAAATGGTGAAATCCATAAGACGTTGCTAAAAGATTTAGAAAGTGCATGTGGAACTCCCAAATGTCAACAAATTGATTATTTGCTCAGTCACTGGTCTTTCAGTTTGCTGTCAGAGGACCTAAAAGAAATGAGGATGGGTTCCCCTTTTGAGTCTGGTTCCTCTCAAGGTTTCTTCCTCATACCATCCAAGGGAGTTTTTCCTTGCTACAGTCAGCCCAGGCTTTCTCATCTATGGGGATAAATACACATACAATTTTGTTCACATTCAATTCTGTAGAGCTGCTTTAAGGAAATATCTATTGTGAAAAGTGCTATAGAACTTGAACTTGATTATATGCTTTTAGCTCTCTTTCTCTCTATCGATCAATACAATGACCAGCAATCAATGCAGGTTTTTCCGCTTAATTCCTCACTATGCCTTTGCGATGGTGGACATGTTTGCAGATGCTGATGGGCTGTGCATACAGACGGAGGCCCTGTCGGTGAAGTCCGCATCAGAAGACGAGGAGAAAGAGTACTTTGTAGCATTTGCACGTGTCTACAGCGGAGTAGTGCGCCGGGGTCAGAGAGTGTTTGTCCTCGGACCCAAGTACGACCCTGCCATTACTCTGCAGACGGTGAGAACGCAGCCTTCAATTATTCATGCTGTAATGTGAACAGAAGGTAATGGTGGTCACTTAGTCCAATCTCGATGTCCTTACACTAATGCTGATTGTCTCTTCCATACATAAGTAGCAACATTTTAGCAAGCGTGCATTAACGCAAGGATTCTATCATCGTATCCAGCTCGGTGTAGCCACCATGTCGAGCCACAATGCTTCTAATATCCTGCGTGCTATCGTTCAGCCTCTCAGTGCTTCGCAAAAAGCCATTAGACCAAGCCCGTGCTGTCCTTATGGAGTCTCTTGGGAGTTAGCTAGTGCTAACCATTAAGACCTTTTTCAGCATTTATCACGTGGCATGAAATTTGGATGTTTACTAGGGAGAAAGTATGTTCGGTCACCACTGATGCACCTTTTAACCTGATGGCATGGCATGATGATCTCACACATTATGGCTTTTACAAGTATTGCAATCCTGAGTGAACTGTAACATCTAATCTAATGGGATAGTTTACCGTATGTGCTTTGTACTGATTTTGCTGTAATTTTTTCCCCCACTGGAAAAAAATGTTGGACTCTTTTCCAAAAACTCAAAATGACCAAATCCAAGTACAACAAGTCATTGGCTAGACAGGAAGTTTAAATGAGCTTAAATGAAAGCTAATGTGGATTCATACTGGCTTTCATTCATGGGTAATTATTAACGTCAGTGAACCTTCAGCACATTTGCCTTTTATTCAGTCACTAAAGTATTGTGTTTTGTGCTGATCATCTTGTGCTGAAGCATCAGCTCATGAAATGGCTCCCTGAATGAACCTGATTTTTCTGTTTTGTATTTCGTATTCTGAGCGAATCTGTCACGAACGCCCAGGGGCAGTACAGATCAGAGGCAACCTGGCGATGCAGCGTGTGGTGGATTTCTAAGCAGTAAAGTTTACTCGAGGCTAAATTGAAATTGCTGCTGATAGTGTTGTTCCCTTTCTGGGACTCTTTGCCAAAAAAAAAAATAAAAAAATAGTACAGCATGTTTTAGTTTTCTCACAGGTTGGCAAACTGTGACATTTTTCCTGGCTGTGATTTAAATAGTTCCTGAAGCTCGTAAGCCTTTTCGGGGTTTATACTCGAACTCTAATCATAAAACATTGACACTTAGTTTCCTGTTTGCTAAAATACACCTGAATGCATTCATGATGCACCATGTTAGGCTCTTATTTTTATTTTTTTTGTTGGTTTGCAAGTGTCTAAAGTTTCATTATATTATTAGCAAATTTTGAATTAAAACATTTCATCAGCGTGGGAGTGGTAGGATCTGAGATACTGCTCAGAAGGTCACGGGTTTAAGCCCTGGTCTCGCCAACTCAACTTCGTGGCTCAAATACATGGGCCGGAGTGACAACCAGTATTATTGTGGAGTTTTTATTAGGATTTTAAATGTATTTATTATGACTCCTAATGCTGCTCGAACACAAAGTTGACTGTACCATTCTGTTGGTTGATGGGTGAATCTAACAGATAATTAGGCTACGTTAATAACTCCCTTTGCTAATAGGGAAATTTTAGTTTGAAAGCCAAACTGTATTATCAAATACAGATATGATACGAGTACAACATATATTTAAAATTGAAAAGTCAATATATGTCTCTGACTGATCAGAGGGCTTTTCAAAAAGTGGAACCCATATAGTTTGGGGACCCCTTGTGTAAAGGATTTCCTTCTCTTTTTCTCTCGTTTTCTCTTTATCTCACTCTCTTTCTTTCTGTATTAATTAAGTTTTAATGTGGCACACTTTGGCTGTTCCAACTCCAAATTGTTACTCACAAATTTAACTGAGCAATGCCTTGACCAGGTGAATTATTTATTAATTTTTTCAACCTGAAACACCCCTAAATCTCCACCACCAACAGAAACAGAGCCATGCCTTCAGCCAGAGCAATACCACATTCAATTTTCACACAAAGGAATGTTTCTATGGCTTTCCTTTCCTTTTGTATAATAGTAAATTATACACTGAGGATTGAGACAGTGAAACGTGTGTGTCCATAAGTGCATTATACCTCCTGCAACAAACTAGCATACATATCTCAGTGAGCGTTACTCAGGACTGCAAGCGTGTTCCTGCATTTTATCGTCACACCCTCAAATTTTAGGAAAAGGAAGTGGTTCAGTTTGAGGCAATGGAAATGTATAGAGTTAGTGCTCTCCTCCAAGCACATTAGGATGCTGTATGATGTTACAAGAGCACGTATTTAGAAATTGGAATGAAAACTGGTTTAAATCATGTTTGTTAAACAAGTAGTTTATATATTTAAAAAAGGCGTGTGATTGCTAAAGACTTTGCTCACATTTCAATCACATCTCTCACACAATACACACTCTACCAGCTGCAGGATGAGCATTTGTTGTCTGACTCGTATGCATTTGGCTTTGACGCTTTTACATTTTCTTTCCAGTTTATCTTCACTATAATCACCGCTCTGACTCTGATTTGCCTTCATCTGTCATCCTCTGTTTCTCTCCCAGCTGACAGATGAGTGTTCAGTCCCTGACTCCATGCCCAACGTTTCCCACATGGCCTGCTGCACTCTGGATCGGTTGTATTTGCTGATGGGCCGAGAGCTGGAGGAACTCGACGAGGTACCAGCCGGCAACGTTCTAGGTAATCCAGCGATTCCACAATGGCCCAGGGTCTTGCCTCGAACTCTCTAATGTGCTGTGTGTGATCTTTCAAGTCTCTCAGGTGTATTACACAAGCCATTAGAACAAAACCTTTGTATGCACTTTAGGGCTGCATGGGAAATCTATGGGGAGCTAGGTAGTATAACCATTAAGGATTTTTTAGCAATATTCTTGTGGCAGTACTTACACAAGCAGAAAAAAACTGAGGACTGGGGAAACAGTGCTTTCCCTGATGCCAATAACCAGCTGAGCCAGAATTAGCTTGAGCTGCAGCACTAATTGTGATAATAAATGTGTGCAGGCTGAGCAGGTTTTGCTATATTACATCATGCAGTATGATGACACACTTCTCAGTTTTGCTTGCTGGCTTCTTGACCAAGTCTTTTATACAGCAGATGCTTTTTTTTTTCTTCATGACCCCCTCATCCTTTTTTTTGTTGTAGTCGTATTTCCTTACTACAGGTTCATGTGCTCATTCAGCCACAACGGTGTTAGTAAATTCATGTACTGTTGTGGGGTGAGGAGATCTGGGGTGTAATCAGTGTTTTACTCCATCCCAAAGGTTTTTTAGTAGAGCTGAGGTTTGGCGCTTTATAGGAGGCCACTCAAGATCTTCCATTTCAACTCGTACAATCCATATCTTCATGAAGCTGGCTTTGTGTTCAGGGGCATTGTCATGCAGAGACAGGTTCAGGTGACGGGCAAAATTGAATGGTACCTCATTAAAAGACATCCTATACAAGATTGATTGTGTTTTTGTAGTCTTCCTCTTCTTGAACCAGTATCAAAATATATTTATTGATTAAGATTTTAAAACACTTTTCCAAGTCGCTCTGAATTAAGGACCTACCGAATAGCTCGTTTTACACACGTTTTCATAGATTTATGTGTGTTTTAGTCTTTGTCGCTTCAAAAGCTGTTGCTGTTCATGGTTGTAAAGAACAATATATTGTGTAATGGTTGTCATTTTTAACTTCAGCTTGTCTGCAGCGTTTCGTCTTAACTAGCTTGTGGTTGCTGCAATCTTTTTTTTTCTCAATCATTAATTGGTCTACTTGTGCTGTAGGAAGATGCTGGAACACATCCTCTTGATAATGTTTTTTGCTGAGTAAAGTTTGCAGTCCGCTTTGCTTTAATTACATCCAGATCTCTGTCACATCATAAGGGCTTATTGTTTTACAACATTTCTTTTTATTATTATTATTTTTTCAATCAGATCCATACTCCAAACCTATGTCGATACAGTTATGAATTTTAGCCAACTGGTAGTGCAAATAGCAGTAGTGTGCACCATATAAGATAAAAACATTTTAAAGACTTTTGTATAATATCCACAGGCAATAGTGTGTGTAACATATGGCAATGAAGTCATTAGTGACTTAAATATAGCTTTGGTTGCACTAAAGACTCCGGCCCTGTGGTCTGACCATATTCATGGTAAGTGAAGAATGTAGCAGGTATTGTCTAATGAGTAAAAAGCTGTATTGATTTCTGCCTTCCTCTTTCCCCCCCGTCTCATTCCGTGTGTGGATTAGCTCTGACCTCGGCATGGATAAAGAGAGCGTGATGAACTCTGCTTACATGCATCATCAGCTTTAGCCTGCAGCTCCATTAAAAGCTTTACACAGGGGGGACAGTTGGCAAGAGTTCTAACAGTATCAGATCTTATGATTCACATCCAGGTTTCTCCCTCCCAGCAATTAAATGCAATTTATGGGCCGTAGCTTTCCTGCACTCCAACATCTGTATCTGTGTTACATTCAGTCCTGACTGAAGTTTCGGTCTTTATTTTTAAGACTCCCATCTCTCATTTGCTGTGAATGCCTTGCACTCAGTCTATGCACCGATGCGTCTTTTATCCTGACAGCACGAAGGCTCGAACACATGATGGAATTCACAGGTTTCGGTTCACGAGGGACTCCTACTTCCTTACATCCAGTCACATATGCCTTCGTTTAACATCAGATATGATTGAAATTCAGTTGTTCAATATATATATACAGTACAGACCAAAAGTTTGGACACACCTTCTCATTCAAAGAGTTTTCTTTATTTTCATGACTATGAAAATTGTAGATTCACACTGAAGGCATCAAAACTATGAATTAACAACAAAAAAGTGTGAAACAACTGAAATATGTCATATTCTAGGTTCTTTAAAGTAGCCACCTTTTGCTTTGATTACTGCTTTGCACACTCTTGGCATTCTCTTGATGAGCTTCAAGAGGTAGTCACCTGAAATGGTCTTCCAACAGTCTTGAAGGAGTTCCCCGAGAGATGCTTGGCACTTGTTGGCCCTTTTGCCTTCACTCTGCGGTCCAGCTCACCCCTAAACCATCTCGATTGGGTTCAGGTCCGGTGACTGTGGAGGCCAGGTCATCTGGCGCAGCACCCCATCACTCTCCTTCTTGGTCAAATAGCCCTTCATGCCTTCAGTGTGACTCTACAATTTTCATAGTCATGAAAATAAAGAAAACTCTTTGAATGAGAAGGTGTGTCCATATATATATATCCAAGCTGATTCTTTTCCTAGAACAGAACCTTTGAACAAATTTGGAGTATTGTTATAAAAAGGACGCATCATACTTTTATCCGATTATAGTCATGTTCAAAGCTGTGCAAGTCTTCAAAACTAAATTTCTGTCATTGGTTATGTAATTTCTACACCATCCTCTCAGAGAAATTTTCTGTTTATTGCCAAGAATTCCCACAACCTTGTCCTGGAGACCCTGAAAACAATGGTTACTGCTTTATCTCTGACTGTTAAGCTTCAACACTGGAGAATTCTTCCACAAATTTAATTTAAATGAACCTTTACATTAAAAAACGTGTAAGAATGAGCATATCTAGCAGTAAATAGCTGATCATTCTGATTTTGTCAATTTGATTTTTCATTCTGAAATCAAACAAAACTGCTTCCAGTAGAAACAAAAAATTCTCTGACGTCAAGCAAGATGATTGGCATAATTTCATAGTATAGATTTGTACATAAAAACAGTATAAAACGTCTGGTTATTATTTATGCTAAGCGAGAAGGTGTTTCCAGTTCTTTTATATTTGATCTTTTTTGTTTGGTGGCATAGTGTTTTTTTTGTTTTTTGTTTTTTTTCCATTTTCCTTCATGCATCTTGAATTTTTATTTATTTATTTTTTTCTTTGACAGCATTGCTAACTTTTTTTTTTTTTTTTTGGTCTGTCCATTTATGCAAAAAGTTCTGAGGTTGGCAATTTCTTCTTGTATAGCAACAATGGCGATGATGATTCGAGGAGCATGTAGATTGACATTTTTAAACACAACCACTTACTGTCAGATGTAAAATGGTATACATAAAAAACGGGATGAAATAAAAAAATATATATATGAATGAGAAGATTGCAAGTGTAGTGACATTATATTGCTGCATGAATATTTCAAACTGTAATTACAGATGGTCCCTGAATTACGAATGTTCAGCTTCAGATTTTTTTATTTTACGACAAAATTACGATAAAAATATTTTAAGTTTTGTGGGGCAGGCAAACATACGTTTTTGCTCTTCCCTCTACTCGCTAACTGGCGCTCGCCCATGTACTCGCTGCCACAAACATATATACTGTATATAGGGGAGGCTAAGCCATGTCTCTACTTACCATACTGTATTTTCAAGTTATTGTGGCTTCATCGGAACTCATCTCCATCGTAAGTTGGAGACTACCTATATCTCATTAATCACTAGGCATTTGTTAAAATAGTTCTAACATTTGTACTGGACGTGGCCATTCAGTGAACTTGGATCAGGTCATGGGATGAAATCCCAGCACCATCAAGCTGCCACTGCTGGGCCATTGAGCAAGACTCCTTAACATCAACTTCTCAGTGGTATAAATGAGATCATTTTAAGTGGCTCTAAATAAGTATGTAATGTGAATATAAATGTCTAATCTGAACAATGTGGCTTCCACTCACTCACATATATTGTGTTTTGTGGAACATTATATTTTAAAGTTTATTTTCACACCATTCAAACTAACAAAAATGCAGGTAAGAATAGAGAATTGTGGGATATCGAATCACCAATACTATTTACTGAAACTATGTTTAGTTTAGTTTTTTCCTTTTTGAGGGGAAAAAATAAATTTTTTGCAATCATTATTATTTTAATATGCACATTTTTTGTGCTTTTTCTATGAGGAGTTCTACTCCATGTATCGTAGGATGGGTGTGAAGCGAACTCTTATATTTCAAAGCAACATATTGGCTTGTTGTCATTCTCTCCGTTTCAACCAAATCATATTGAATTCATTACTGAATCTGCTCAGCGCTAATCCTCTTAACACAAAATAGATTTTTGTTGATTTTGTTTGTTTGAGGCCAGTTTCTTGTAACCTTGAATGCATTCAGCTTTTTCAGAATTCAGTATTGACCGGACGCCGGGATTGTTTATTATACGAAATATTTTTTCCCCCTATCAATTATGAACGAGAGGCGCATTAATGTATTGACGTTATTGTCTAATGCTCTAGTTCTGTGTACGCGTGTTTGTCAACCCGGTCTTGTATATCCGTCTACTGGCTTTTTGTTCATTTGTTTCAATACTGTTTGCAAAGCAAAGGCTCGAAGCAGCTCTAACTCGATGCGAATTGCTTTAGTGAGTTTGCTCATCTGGGGGGAGCTGGCGAGGTGTTAATGCATGGTTATATAACCGAGAGAGACAGACAGCTCGTCTGCCTTTGGGACGTATGTGGAGGCTTTTGGTTTGAAAGAGGGAGTGTGTGTTTGTGTGTGCATGTGGTTGTGTTGTGATTATAAACAGAATGGGACTTTGACTGTACTACACAGTGCAATGCAGTATTCAATATACAAACCACTGTAGCTCATGTCAGGTGATGTCACACACTTCATGTTTACCCGGATTCCATGCAAGTCACATACTTTTTTCTTTTCTTGTCTTGGATGCTGGAGCGCAGTTTTCCTAAAGCTAAACATACACAAGCTGGCACTTTGTTCATGTCTTTTAGTGCAGGCGAACCATATTGAAGTTCAGTTTACTAGTTTAGTTTGTTAATACTAATTTTAGTCATAAGGTATCGTTTTGTTTTCGTTTTTTACAAGGACAAACATCCTTTACAGTTTTGTCTCATGTTCAGTGTCAGATAAGTAACACTGCTAGTGTAACAAAATGTTTGTAGGGATGACGAGAGCTTCTGTTGTTCTCTTCTTTTTGGATTTGTGACCAAGTGTAGATTGTTATTGCTTTTACAAAAAGATAGATAGATAGATAGATAGATAGATAGATAGATAGATAGATAGATAGATAGATAGATAGATTGATTGATTCTGCCATGTAAACACGTTAAACCGATTCGCTTCCTCAAATCTCCTCTTTACCTGGCATCCGTATCAGATCTCGTATTGGCCCATTCATCATTCACTTGCAGAAGATATACACAAACTTTACATTGTGCTCTTGTGAACACTTGATTGGCCAAAACAAAGCAAAAACAAGCGCAACACGCACAATTAGGAGAATTGGATTTCTGATGGTCTCTTCTTCTGGGGCCATAAATCCCTCTACCAGTCCAAACATACGTGTGAATGACAGGCGAATAATGCAAAAGTTTATTTTCCATTCCAGGTCACAGAATTCCAGCTATACAACCCGTTTCCACCAGTCCTTACTACGGACCTCCATCCATATGCTTATACTTTTCGGGGGAGGAAGGGGTTGTGTTGAGATGCTCATTAGAGATGGACAGCCACCAAAAACCTTGGCTTCCTGCACCCTTTTTTCCTTACATCTTCCAGCAGTAGTATGCCTACAAATTCATGCTGTTGCTTGATTAAGAGCAAAACTTTACATAAAACTAGCGTGCGTAAGAAATAACGGAACTCGTCGTTCCGATTGAAAGCCGGCAAATGTAAGCACCATTTATGATTAAATAATGTCTCGTAACAGTCCACCGAGTCTTTAAATCGGAATGGCGAAAAGTGTACGTGTAAACCTGACTAGTGTTTTAAGAGATATAAGAGAATGGACATGAGTATATGAGTAGAAGTGGAGAAAACAGCTGATGAGACACAATGAGACAAAATCAGGACTCAGTATGTGACTGTCACTGTTAATGAAATCTGGTACTTCCCCTTTTTTCTCTCTTATGCACCACCATTTCCTGTAGTTCGTCTCCCTCTCTCACACACACACACACACACACACACACACACACACACACACACACACACACACACACAATCTTCAGAGCGAACAGGTCGCAATTCATCATTTATAGCAGGCCACTTAAGATTTTTCAGCCCAACCCCTTGTGAACCATATTCACAGGGGTATTGTCTTCCTGGAGCAGGTTTGGGTCTCCTAGTTGAAGTGAAGGGAAAATTTTATCCTACCACATCTGAAGACTATGCAGTGCGATCCGATTTTTTGGCAGAGTTGAGTGTTAACATTGCAATGATTTTACACTTCCTGACCTGGGTTTACATAGGTCATGGTCAAAACGATGTGGCATCATCAGAGCACCAGGGATGAAGAAAGAAGTCTGAGAACAAAGAGGCTTCTGATGTGGAAAGAAAATCTGTCTTTGAACCACATGATGGAGTGAAAGTGGAGGTGGTAATGGGGGGGATCTAAGTTTAACCATCAGGACCCCCTTTAAGACACTACCCAAACCACATCACACAACACACAATTTAATAATCAAGGCTGAGTTTTTTTAGAAATGGGAGTGAAACAACATAGGGGACGAGGAAAGACGCATTCCTTTTGGATTGTGGTGTCCTTCCAGCTGGTATATAATATGAAGCCTTGTATCAACTGCAAGATTCTGTATCTAAGGATTAGCCAAATAATAAAATATCTTAGTTCGAAGGGTTTGTACTTGAACTATAGAATAAAAAAACTATCCAATAGCATGGATATGTAATGTGTGTTTGGCATCAGTGATCTATCAGTTCAACAACTCATAAAATGTTTTATCTGGAAATAGAGCTATAATCTTTATGTGAAAAACTGGTGACTAGCCACAGTGTCATCGGGGCCAGAAATTTATGGTCTACAGAAACCACACACATGACAGATGGTTGTTTTAGAATCAGAGACTTGAGCACTACCACAAGCCAGCGAAACGTGGCTTTAAAAACATACAGTGACGTGGAAAATGAGGAGAAAAATGCAGTCAAAATAGAATCGTGAACATGTGTTTAACTTAATGGTGATATAGGATGTCTTGTGTGCTTGTGTTCTGTAATGCCGGGCGCATACTGTGCGATTTTTATCGTCTTTTGCAATTGTTGCTTGTCAGACTGTACATGAACTCCATGTTACACTGTAGGATCTGAGATATAATAAGTCAGACTGTACCAGAGTTAAAAACTAATGTAGATAAGAAAATTACTTGTCTCTCGCTAATGGTAGTTAGCAGCACAACAAAAACAATATGTAGCATAAATTTGCATGACATGCCTTGATAATAAAACGTCATAGAAACTACTTTTCAGTCCATAATGCGAGAAGTTTCTCTTCTTCCTGTACCGTCTGCCTAAACCGTATCGACATTTTCCCTTAGGCGGTTTGAAGTTTTAATGCTAATTGCGTCATCAGGTTTGGCGCTCCAATTGGTTCTTGGTTCTACGGTCGTCGTAGGAGAAGTCACACTGCAGGAACGAGTCTGAAATCTCCTCACACTGGCAGAATTTCATCAGAGGAAAAAAATATATTGCAGTGGCCATTAATGGGCTGTCGACAAACATGTCAAACCAGTGATCAAGGACTACAGATTATAGGAATCTTTTAGGATTTTAAAATTTTGTATCAGATTGGGTTAAAACTTTCCATAAGAATAAACTGGAATTAGTGTGAATAAACTGTGAATTTACCAAATTGCAGGTTAATCTATAACAGGAAATTTAAATGTAGTTTTAAAAAAAAAAATCTTGCAATTTAATCTTGGTTAAAACAACCAAATTGAATGCAGTTTCAGTCAATCACATGCAAACAGCACACTTACTGTAAAGCTATTGAGGCCACACCCCCTACATACACTGTGCATCCCTCCATAACATAACACAGATCATTTATATAAATCCTGCACACAAAATAATGTAAAAAAAAAAAAAAAAAAGTCCATCATGTTTAGTATTCATGTAAATTTGTATAAATATTACATGCATTTAGTTTAAAACATTTTTGTGCTATGTGTAAGATATTGTGCAACAAAACTATACTAACAATTAAATTAAAATCTGTCATTTTTAAAAATCTGTGTTTGCATGCGGTAGAGCTTATGACCAAACAAAATGTTTATATATATGTTTGGATATGATATAGTTTATATAAATTTTCAGATATAACACATTTATTGGAATATATCCAAAATTCACCAGATGAAGTTCCCATGGAGAGTTTTTGGATAGTTTGCAACCCTATTCTCAGACGACCAAATCGTGGCCAAAATCGCACAGTGTGCACCTGGCTTAAGCCGTACGACCAAACTTTTTTCTTTTTCCCTAAGCACTTGAGCTGTAGTTAGTGCTGTATATCCTGTATCAGAAGCAATTATCATCCTGCCATGCTATGTGAAGTGTATCAAAAGCTTAGTAGACAATGTTGTCAATTGGTTGTATTATTGAGGGGCTTCAGTAACAAACAAAAAAAATCTGTCTCACTTACGAGTTTTATTCAGATCAGTGACGTGTGCATTTGGATTCATGAGGAATACATCAGAAAATTGTGGAAATCAGACAAACAGAGGAGCATCTGTTCTTTAGCTGACTGAGAGCCCAACTGATCAGACTGTCGTCTAGAACAACTACAACCCGGAGAGTACGGTTATAGTACTATTGCAGTGCAGGAGCCCTGTATTACAAAGACAAAAAACACAATTTGAGTGTGCACTAGTCCCAAAACTGCATCTGATCTGGTCAGATGACTCATTTTTCGCCATGTTCTCAACAAGTGGGTGAGTGCATGTGTGTCCGCCAAAGGAACGGTACAAACCTGAATGCTTGAAGCCTACAGTGCAAGGCAGCTCTGTTCTACTGTAGGAGGCAGTTATATTTTTCTTACAGGATCTGAGTCCACTTTAATAAAGCGAAAGGTCGCTGCAAATCAATACATTCTGACCCATCAACGCTTTTCTGTATAATGAGCCATTTCGATCCTGATAGGAGTGGTATTGTCTGACCTCGCCCACATCTACAGAAATATAGATGATGTAAATCATATGCAATAACCTTCAAAGTATTCGAATCTTAAACAATTGAAGATGGTTTTTCAGTTATAGTGACAACATTCTGCACCACCTTAAACAAAAACACAAACTATGCATTTTAGTAAAAGTAGAGATACACACACTAATATACTGTATTATTCCAATAAAAGAGAATTGCTCATTGCCTTCGAATGTACTTAAATAATAGTAATTTGGATACTTATTATGGATATATTGATTGGTGGATTGCTGTGTGTTTGACCAGTGTTTAATCCATAAATAAAAAGGAACTGATTTCGCAAAATGTAGTTGTGTACAAATTTGAAAGTGCAGATACGCAAAAAAACATCTTAAGTACAGTAACAAATTACACCACTGTTTAAAACTAGCATGCAGACTCATTAAATATACATTATGCCATTATAGATTCAAAGCTGCTTTGGTAATTTGTGACCCATCGTCAGACATTTATACCCTTTGTTGTTTTTGTTTTCTTAAATTGGCACTTGTTTGCATTACGAAGGAGCTATACATCATTATCCTAACCAGTATTAGATTTATACCTCAATGTTACAATCAATTGTTTGGTGCAACAATTATTGTAAAATTTTTGTTTAATCAGTCTTAACTTTCAAAACCAAGTTTGCCCCTTTTTTCTCCCCCGAATGCCATTTTTTAAATTCTGGTATGACATTTAGCTTTAAAACGTTAGCTAGTATTTAGTTATTAATGCATATAATATTCATTCAAATAAAAATGTTTTATTAATTTTTATTTTATTATAAACAGTCTGAAATGCATATTACTGTTTCCATAACATAAGAAGAATAAAAGGATAAAGATTTCAAAATTGAAGAATAAAAGAGAATAAATGTATACATTGGTATGCCTTTAGTATTTGAGAAAGAACAGTTTGGAGAAGAACTACATATGGGTCAGAAAGGCAAGTGTCCCAATAATCTTTTCCATATAATGTATGTTGCAGTATTACCTACTAAAGTGCAGTTGTGAAGATGTGTAATTGAAATGAAAGTGAATTGTGTAGAAAGGCAGGTCGAGGTAGTGAGATTTACTTATCGCATATTGATATGTTCCTATTACTACAACTTGAACTACTCTGAAGTTTATTGTTCCTGTAGTCACTGAAGCACTACAATCTTTTATTCCATCTGCCTCTTTTCCCAGTCTCTCTGTAACCATCATCCATTGCAGAAAGAGTCTTTATGTTCATTTAGCATTAATAAATCTGAAAATAAATCTGACCATATATAGATTCATAACTCCTTTTTATTTTTAAAGCTTGTAGCATTTTAGAATTGGGTGTATCTATCTTTTTCTCTCTTTCTCTCCATTTTGTTCCTATGAAAACCTAGTAGAACAAGAAGAGTAAGTGCTCTTAGACGTTTCCATACACTCTTCTCATACTCTTCCTTCTCTCTTTTTATTTCTCTCCAACTCAGCCATAATTGCATGTAGATAAATGCCATTCTCTATGCTCTTCACCCCACCCCCTCCACCCAGTCACCACCATTTTTTTTTGTCCTTTTCCTGCTCTCTTTTCTCCATTTCTCTCTCTTTCTAGGAACAGGAACATGCACATCTTTTTTTCCCCCCATACTACCAAATTTCTCTCACTCCACTCCACTTCCATTCTCCGTCATAAATACATGCTCTGTCTTTGCTGCCCCATTCAGCCTTTTGTGTCAAAACCGCTGACCCGCCTTCATTTACTTACCGAACAGAGAACGAGCCATAGAGCTTTTGACACTTGGAGCTGTGTGCTTAGCACTGCTAATTTGATTCATCATAAAAGCTGTGTAACATTTGCCTAATAAAGATTAACGTGGTAATTATTTTACTTTCGCTGACGAACCGGACTGAAGCCGCAAGCTCTGTGTGAACGCTTCAGGATATCTGATCCTCAAATAGGTTTTATTTTGTCAATAATCGGTCCTGTGTAGCAAAATTCCTTGCTGGCCTCGTGTGCCGTGAGCCGCTGCGGTGTTGGACTTGGCCTCTGTCGTGTTTTATCTGTTTTTTTCTGTTATTATGCATTTCTGTCTACTTGGATCTGTTCAGTTTATAAATTTTAATGATGGATAGAAGGTTGAATAGCTTGATGATAAAAAATACATTTTTAATTCATACATTTGAGATGGTCCCAATGTAATATAAAGCCAATACTCCTCTGTATTGGGTTGATGTTTAAACAGTCCGCCATGTTGTGTCTGGGTGGGTGTTTTCTTTATCAACATAAGCATGACACAAAGATGACCTTACGTAGTGTGGCTCGGCAACAAAGACCTGCACGTGGTGCCATCACTACGATATTCACGCAACATAGGGTAGTTTGTGAAGTCATGGTGACCATTCAATGCACAGATGTTTTGATTTATAAGCGGCATAATTTCTTATTATTTAAAAAAATCATTATCTGAATAAATCAATGAAGAAATGAAGGACAAAATCGGGCTTCCAGAATTTCTGAAAAATTGCTGTAAATTGTTTTTCTCAGTCATCCTTTTGTTGTAGCAATGCTTGCCTTGGTTTGTAACTGATCGTGGAATTATAGCTTCAGATTGGTATTGTAAATAAGGCTAATTGCTACAATGTTGGCTTTGAAGAGAGCGCCGTTTCTTTTTCTTTCGGTTTTAACACTCAGATCTTGCATTTAGAAAAACACATGCTTATTTGATTTGTGAGTGTATTGCATTGTGCACATAAAAATTGGATGTGTTGATGGAGATCCATGAAGAATAAAAATCTAAATAAGTGATACACAAAGCATAGAAAAGTATATATGTGCTGCAAAGATTTGTGATTTGGCTGCATATATAATTAAGTGAATGATACCTAGCATAATGTACAAACGAGCTAGTTGGTGTGTTAACACTGTTATCCAGCTAAGTAGCTTTTACATTGTGAATATATGTCAGTATGTAATTTAGTCTTAGCATCCACTCTACATCGTATCTAAAAGATATTAATAGCGCCTGACTAGCATTTATTTTCCTCGTGACATGTTTAACTTTGTTTCGTGTCAGTGTGTGTGCTGTGCTAGCAAAAGAATTACAAGTAAGAGCTTTGCGGCACTTTATTTGCTTTTCCATGTTTTTACAAAATTCTGCGTATTCCCAATTCTAAAAAGGACGCAGATCATCTGTGCAAGCTAATTAATTAAGTGAAAAGCGTATGTGTGTTAGGTAGCAGAAGGCTGGATTTAGAATGAGCAGCAAGTGCTATAGTTACTGCATTGACATGTGTTGCATCATGGCGTAGTCTGGGTTTCTTAAAAATTCTTACTAATGAAAGGTTTTTTGTTTTGTTTTGTTTTTTGTAAAAGTTCATAGTGAGTACATTTGGCCTTTCTTTCTCTGGTGGTTTTACAGCCCCAATTCCAAAACAGTTTGGACCCTGTGTAAAAATGTGAATAAAAACAGAATGTAATGATTTGCAAATCTCATAGACCAATTTACAATGGAACATTAAAAAAAAAAAAAAAAAAAACATATCAAACGTTTTAATTGAACAAATGCACCATTTTACCATCTGGCTTTATCTTGTTTTTGTTTTCTCATGCCCTTGACTCATTTATTGAATCATATATACATTTAATGAATCTGACATGGTTTAAAAGGCAATTTGACCAGACATTCATCTGCTGCACTTTCAGTTCACCTTCTAATTCAATACATCCAACCATAAAGACATTTGGTCCTTATAATGAGTAATATATTAAAATCCCAGTGCTTTTTTGAAAGAAAAAAAAACATTTAGCAGGACAGATGAGCAAAATTCATAGTATGAAAACTACAAAAGTACACAAGTTGAAGAGGTGCAGTCAGCAATCAAAATCATTCAATGCTATTTAGGGTTGAGGTCAGAACTTTATAGTAGGCCACTCAATATCGTCTCCTCCAACCTATGTAAAGCATATCTTAATGGAGCTTGCTTTGTGCACAGGGGCATTGTCATGCTGGCACAGGTTTGAGGAAAATTACATGCAACTTCATCCAAAGACATCCTATACAATTGTGTGCCTCCAACTTTGTGGTAAAGGTCTGAGGAAAAACACGTATGGCTGGAAATGTCAGGTTTCCCAATACTTTTGTCGGTATAGTGCAGTTACAACTGGGGCCTGATTACAGCTGTGCACAATTTTCAGCATTATCTTGCCACTCTTATGTGGAATTTTGGCTATATATAAACTCTGATCTCCCACTGTTGCGTTTTTTTTTTTGACTACAGATAGCATTTAAGGTGGAAAAATTCCCCATACAGAAGGGGAGTTATGAATTTCGGTATGAATCCTGATTGAAAATTAGATTTCTGTCATCAAGCTACGGGTCTGCGGTTTGTTTTCTTCTTCATCTGGGTCGTCTAGGATTCAGACTATGTCTCTTGATATACCTCATGCTTTTAATATCGATGACTGTTCCGCCGTACAGATTCAGTTCTTTCTCTGGGTTGGCTAACGAAGACCAAAAACACCGAAACAGTGCCAGGGCTGTCAGCCCCCCCCACTACCACAATAAAGACTTCTTTATTTTCCTAAAAGCAGCCATACATACAGCAGAGCAGATGAACAAACAGCAGCTGATTATATGTGTACGGCATTTGGCAGCCGGTTTGGTGCACGCGGTTCGCGTTTGATGCCGTCGCTTCGGTCTCTCTGAGGTTTGAACTGTATGTGCAGAGCTTGCGCAGTCACAATGCAAACCAGCTGCTGCAATCACAGCGTTAGTGCTACACAACAGTGGGTTTTATAAAAACATTTGTTTTGCATTACCATATGTGTGTGTGCATGTTTGGGTCTGGGGAACAGGATGCATGGGAAGTATAAGGGTGGCCTGCATTCTTCTGCAATCTATATACAGGGGAAGGGCAAACCAACAAAACCGTAACAATATAATCAAGGGCCTAATAAACACCTCCAGGACAACTTTAATCCTGCTTGGAATGCAATGGTGAATTTTTGGGTTGTTGTTTAAAAAGAAAATCTTCAATTATAAAGGAGCTCTGATTCACAGGCTGTCCTCCAGAGCTTATTCAGCATCCATACATGATCAGTAATGTTTAAAATAGGGTGATTGGGGAAGATATGGAAGACATTTCATCCTTAAAGTCCTCAACCCCATGTTCACTTTTAAAACTTATACATGTTAGGTACATATTATGTGAATTTTACATGCTGGAATAATGGAAGTTTATCAGGAAAAGTGTTGGGTTTTGTCCTGAATGATCATTTTATACTTAATTTAATGCAAAGCAGTCAGTCACTGGACCTGATGATATTGGGTGGCAGCCCATTGCCATTATGGATTCTTTAAACATACCTACCAGGGCCTAATTTACTAATCGCAATCAACCAACTATGTTAACAATTGTCCATAATACAGCTGATTTTTACCTTTGTGATGCCCAGGATTCATTAGAATAAAGCACAGCTCACAGAAACTGAAATAAAACACTACCATGATAGAGTGTCCCCTGAGGGCAAATAGCTGCAAGTAAGGTTCAACCATTGCAGCACGTTTGCGACCATAGACACACTCTTGTTATATTTCCTAATTAGTGGTATTGTTGGTCTAAAATTATGTTTTTTCCTGATGTGGCCTTTTGCTGTTGAAGCTCTAGTCACGTCAGGTTCGACATCTTGCATGTTCTGAACTGCTTTTCTGAACACCACGGTTGTAACAAATAGTTGTTTTGAAGTACTTTAGACTTCCTTTCACCTGAAACCAGTATAGATATTTTCCTTCTTTCAAGCATTTATCTATAACCCATTCATGTTTAGCTATTGTAATCTACAATTCCAGTAACTGATGCTAAGTATAAGAGATCATTTTAGGTTCACATTATAGAAATGTACACTCTGGATGTCAGCTAGTCAAATTCCTGCTATTGGCTGACAGGATTTAGTTCTGATGTGTCCTTTTGCTGTTGTACTCCTATTCACCTCAAGATTCGATGTTATGTGCCTTCTGACGTTTTTCAGCATGTTTTGGCAAAGAATTGACAAATTTCCTAATTGAAAGTCTTAGTTGCTAATTGATGTGGCTTTTGCTGTTAAACCTCTATTCACCTAAAGGTTGGACACCCTGCGTTTTCTAAACTGCTTTTCTGAACACCACGCTTGTAACGAGTGGGTTTTTTCAGTTACTCTAGACTTCCTGCCAGCTCAAACTAGTATAAATATTTTCCTCAGATTTTTTTAACAAGGCAATTTTCCATTCACAGAACTGTCACTCCCTGGATGTTTTTTGTTTTTCTCACCACCCTGTGTAAAGTCTAGATGTTTTTTGTATATGAAAATCCTGGGTGATTAGATTACTTCTGAAATACTGTAGTCATTGAGGTCACATTTCCAACCCCACATTGCTGTAAAAACATTTACAGAAGCTCTTGATCTGCATCTGCTTGAGTTTGTCTGTTGCACCGGTGCCACAACTGCATTAATGTGTTCAGGTCGTACAAATAAAGTGGCTGCTGAGTCGGTATGTTTGATTTGAATATTTTCTAGTAACTTCTATGAATTAATAATTAGCCCCCAGGTTTCCTCTAACTAGCTTTGGACCTGCTTCCTCTACAAATATTCTAGACATCAATGTTCTCAGCTCTTACATGCTTCATGGCCAGTTTTTTTTTCCCCTTCAAATGCTGCCAGATGTCAAACACTGCCTGCTTTAGATGAGATTTCTTTTGCGAGCGACATTATTTTTTTGTTGATTTTGTGCTATGTTTTGGATCACAGCCTCGTTAAAGGATATGCTGTTTCTTGCTTCATGGTATGTGTCTCTTTTGCAGAGAAATTAAGTGTAATAGAGGTAGATTTTCCTGCTTCCTCTTAAAAGTTGTGAATCATAGACTGTGTGTGTGTGTGTGTGTGTGTGTGTGTGTGTGTGTGTGTGTGTGTTTAGATGAATCAGCAGCAGTCAAGCAGTGAAGTAGTTAATGATAAATCATGCTGGTTCTTTTATGGTGGTTAGTTTGTCAGTGAGGTTTTAGTGTGTGTGTGTGTGTGTGCGTGTGTTTAGATGAATCAGCAATCATCTGACGGTTTATGGGTGGTCAGTTTGTCAGTAAGCTCATTACTTTGTGTGTGTGTGTGGGGTGGATAGTGAAACAGTAATCATGAAACACACCACGTCAATCTACATCTTTTATCCTGTTTTTTCTCTGTCTCTTGGTCTCTTTCTTTCTTTCTGTCTGTCTTTCTCTGTCTGTTTGTCTGTCTCTTGTTTATTTATCTGTCTCCCCTGTGTCTGTCTGTCTCTGTTTATTTGTCAGTCTGTCTATTTGTCTGTCTCTCTGTCTGTTTATCTATCTGTCTCTGTCTGCTTGTTTGTCTCTGTATATTTGTCTGTCTCTGTCTGTTTGTTTGTCTCTGTCTGTCTTTATTTTTTCTGTGTTTTTTTTTGCTGTTCTCCCTTTCTTCCTTTTTTTTTTTCTTTATTCCATCTGACCTACAGTGTGAACTCATCTCGATCACTCGAAGTTGTCTCCCATCAAGGTTTTTTTTACACTGAGTTTCACAGTCCATGAAATCAGTCACTCCTCTAAACTTGATCATATAGTGAGACATTTCTTTGGGTAATGTCTTCACTGTTTAAAAAAAACCCCTCACCTGTGTTTCTCCTTAAACCTCATAGATCTCCATTTTGGCAAAGCGAGAGCACTCCTTCACATCCATGAATGAAACATTTCCAATCTGGCAAGCTTTTTGTATTCTGCCACTGACTAATCCAGGTGGATACTGTCCTCGGTGGAACATTAAAAAACCTGCGCTGTAGCGCTATTGCCAGCTCGCCTGGATGGCCTCCAGACTTTCTGCACTCGTTCTTTGTTCGCCTTTCTCCAACCTCCACCCCCGATCTCTTCTACTCGTTCTCCAATAGATGGCATTGGAGGGGTAGAGAAAAGAGCGTAACTGCTTTGTGCTCTTGTGCAACATTTCCAGACAGAGAGAAAAAGACAAAACATGAGCAGCTCAGAAACTACCCTTTCTTTTGTTTTGCCTGCAGATTTCATAGATGTTCTTTCAGAGTTCCAGAGATTGAACAACTGTAAATTCAACCTAAACTCAACCCAAACAGATGAGAAGTACAGTATTTGATCTAAAAATCAGTATTTCTTCTCTATCTAGTATGTCCTAGAGCTTCAAAATTTCTGATTAGCAATAGCACTGCACTCATGTTCATATCACAAACCATCTCATTAGAACTGTCCTAATTTTTGTGTGTATATACACTATATAGTGAAAAGGATTTAAACACCTGACATTTTTTAGCTTTTGTGGTTCTTCCACAAACATTTACCACAAAAATGAATTTTATAGAATGTCTTTGGATGCAGTTGCATTACATTTTCTCTTTACTTGAGCTAGCAGACCCATGCCTACCTCAAACAATGACTGCAGCCCAAGTGTCCTCACCTCATCTACATCAGTACCTAACTTTACTAACACCCTTATGGCTGAATGAGCACAAACCTCCACAAGCACACTCCATATTCTAGTGGGCCAACAAGGTTATTATAAGACCAAATAGTGGATTAAGTGTGGAATAGGATAGTCAAAAAACTTATGCAAATCGTATTTGGGTGTCCACAAACTTTTGTCCATGTAGTACATGGGCTTCAGGTTAACATTGGATCTTAAACTTTTTTGCTGCTACAGTTTAGAGATTATTCGAACAGTGAATCTTCCAGTTTGTTGATGTTTGCATACTCTACACAGTTTGTGGAGGAGAAGTGAAATCCATCATAACTGTAAAGTTATGAAAATATGTCAGTTTTTGCCTCAACATTCTCAGGTTCCAGAATGTATTAAATTATAATTTTTTTTTATTAATGTAAAATTCAGAAAGTACTTTTTTTGCATACAGCACATGTATATCTTTGCACACACTGGCCAAAAGGCTGTGGAAACCTGACCATCATATACTGTACGGATGTGTTTTTTGAACTCCAGTCTTCTGGGAAGGAGTTGAACCAGATTTTGGAGTGTAGCTGTAGGGTTTTGGTGTTAATCTGACACAAGAGCATTAGTGAGGTTATAGTAAACCCCCCCATTCATCTTATATGAGTTTTTATTAACACAATCAAGGACTACAATATTGCAACCCTGTATTAAAATTAAATTATTATTTGCACTGCCTCACTTTACATACCCACACAGACTTTAGAGTAATGCCTTTATTTATGATTTTATTTAATAGTTTCTATGTTTTATATATATATATATATATATATATATATATATATATATATATATATATATATATATATATATATATATATATATATTTTTTTTTTTTAGCACCAGCACACCATGACAAACCTTGAATTTCAACGTTATGCTGGAACACATTCAGGCCTTTTTGTTCAAATAAAGGGAAATTGTAATACTACATCATACTAAGACATTGTACACACTAGATTGCTTCGAATTTAATGGCAGCAGTTTGGAAAAGGCCAGCTTTGGCTACACAGAGTATGATGTCGAGGTTAGGTAAACGTTCTATATAGAGACTTTAAGCAGTAGAAGAAGAGTTAAAGAAGAAGAGTCATGTTCTCCCTAATTTGAGCAGGATGTGGTCTGTGGGTTCCTCCGCCCGAGACCAGGGAACAAGAAAAGCATTTTGCTCGATGATTACAAGAAGACACTTCATTGATCTTCTCGTGGAGTGTATCATACCAGTGTTTACCTAAGCTCCGGCTACAGGAGGTCCGTAGGCCGCCGCGCTTGGCAGCGTGTTTTATGAGAAGAGCTTTGTGGGAACCGAGAGTGAGCGAGTGGGAGAAAAGAGAAAGAGGAGAAACAGAGAAGTGGAAGCCGAACACAGATGCGAATGCTATTAAACAGGACGGATTGCTGAGCACGGCCGTTTCAATCTCCACTTCTCCACATGTCTGACTACAGCAGCCCTTAACAAGAAACAAACACCCTCCAGACGACGCCACACACACATACACATTCTCTCTCTCTCTCTCTCTCTCTCTCTCTCTCTCTCTCTCTCTCACACTCTCTCACACTCTCTCTCTCACTCACTCCCATAGTTTTTCCCTGCTGATATCCTCCCTGCTTTGGGCCTGTGGTTGTATATTACATTAGGATGGCTTTTCAAAATGATGCACTTGGGTTGCCAAATGTACACCAATTACTCCAGCTTAATTTTTAAAAGTTATGTAGGGCAGCAGATAACTTTCAAAGCTGTCCTCTAGGTGCATTTAGTTTTTGCTAACATGGACACAAATACGGCACTCCATGATTTTGCTGAGTGACACGATTACAAAATGATGTAACAGCACCAATAAGTACTACTAGGTAAAGTTGTGCAATTACATATAATATATAGTATATGTAGCTAGAAACAGTACTGCACTTATCTTTCTCAGGTACCTTGCTGGGTTAACCAAAGAGATTACTTGCTTCACTGGCTGCTGAGTGGACATACTGTACCAAGCTAGATAAAGAGTATTTAATACATTTTGTGTTCCCAATTAAAGCTAAAGCGTGGGTTACTAGCGAGCTAGCTACTACAAGGTTAAACTATTGCTTCATGCTTAAACTAAAACTCACAATTCTTGTAAAATCAGGACATTTTCCTCAACCCTTTCTACTTCTGAGGTAAATCCAACACAGTGAACAGTAGTAGCAAGAAAACCAAAATAAAAATTGTATGGTTGTGTTGTGGCTACGTTAGCTATTCGACTTTTCATCTGAATGAAAATGTGCTCTGTTGTTGACTCTGTCCCATCCAAATTTATGGACAGATATGGTACTGAGTTAGTTGTTTTCATTATGTAAATCATAGATGAGATTGAAGAAGCCAAACAAACACACACACACAAACACACATTCATTCAGATATTTGGGGGTCAGAAACCGAAATAGCCTTCAAAGCCTAGGGCTGTTGAGACTTGTTTGTATTTTGGGCTTAGCATCTACAGCTTTTAGTAATGGCTTTGCAATGTTTGTGTTTGTTTGTTTTACACAGAGACAGACACGTGCACGCACACACACACACACACACACACACACACACACACACACACACACACACACACGGATAGAAAGCAAATAAAAGGTTGTCTTTGTGTTTAAACATGATGGTGCTGGCTTTAATAAATGATGGCAATGTTGGCTGGTTTATCTCATCAGTGTTGTTTTGGGCCAAAGCACAGAAACATGGCTCCTTTTTAGATCAGCAGGAACGTTTTGGCTTGTTGTTTATTCTCTTTCCAAAGTGACACTAATTAGAAACACAACACTAGCCTCATTCTTTAGACACTTTGGCTCTACTTTAGGCCAGCATTGCGATATTATTGAGATGGTAACTATGGTTAAGGCATTGGTCAATGCATTGGTCATGAGTTCAAATCCCAGCCACACCAAGCTGCCATTCATGGGCCCCCAAGCAAGGCCCTTAACAGCATAGCTGTTCACGTGTATGAATGTGATAAATGTAAGTTGTTCTGGAAGAGGGCATCTGACAAATGCTATTAATGTACAGTAAATGTAAATTATAGTTATTTGTATGCCTGTTGTACTTCAATTCTACGTATATAAACACTTTCAGATAAGTTTACAATTTTTTCCTGCCACTAGGGCTGAAAAATTAGGGGATATTTCATAACTTCAGTGTGTATCTTTTATTTGAAACTTTACCTTTCATTTCAATGTCATGTCTGTTACATGGCCTTATGGCTCACTAGTAGCTTTAATACAAAAATTGTTTATAGGTACACTGCATGTACCGACACAGGGAAAGGGTTTCACAATTAATTTGTGACTGTACTATAATGTAACATTATAGTACAGTTATCATGCAGTTGGTTTGAAGAGGCAGATGTAGAGGACAGGGGGGTATGGAGAAGGATGATCCGCTGTGGCGACCCCTAATTGGAGAAGCCAGAAGAAGACTATAATGTAACAAGGAAAAGTATAAAGTAAAGTCTGAGAAGGAGGCATGGCATTCTTTTTCTTTCAGTGTGAGGAAAAAAGTGGAACATGTGCTTGTCAGGCTTAGTGAAGGAGGTGTGGTTTTTGTAGGTGTGTCTCAGTAAAGGAAATTGATTCTGTACCTGTGTCTCTGTAAAGCAGGCATGTTGTGGCTTTTTCTATCAATTGTGGATTTAGTTTCTTTACAGTTCCAGTCAATAAAGCATTTATAAATACAGTACTGAATAGTATTTTTCTATTTTGATTAACCTATGCTAAAGCTGGTGTATATTCAGCATCTATTTTGCTATCTGTGACTGTGATGTCCAGTGTTTTTCAATGGTGTGCTGATTATGGGTTTCCTCCCGAATGCTGGTTATGAGCTCAGGATTAAGTGACTCTTTGATGATGTGGCTCATTGGCTTATGTGTAATCTGGTAATATGCTGTATTATCATTCCTGCATGCGTTTGAGAGCTATGTCCTCTCTGAAAGTGACGAGACACTATCATAAAAAAAGAAATCACATACATTTCCTGTGCTCTAGTTTTCTGTTTGTCTGTAAAGTCTGTTTTCCCAACACCCCCTCGTCTCAGTTCCTGCACTGAGCTAAATTTAGCTCTTTTGTTGGCGGCCCGAGTGGAAGCGCAGCCCTCGAACCCGGCAGGGTGGCTAATAAGCAGCGCTGTCCCTCTGGCTTTCCTTTAATAGCTGGGGGTTTTAATGGGCAGGAGTGCAGCTGCATGCGTTCGATACAGCCTCAGTGGCATTCTGGGATCTGGGCCAGCCAACCAGGCCGGCATGGTGGCCCCTGGTTACTCACAGTCCAGGAACCCCCTTAGTCCTTCTGGCTTCCTTTGCTTCGATCTGTATGGTTTTTATTCCCTTTTCCCTCAGGTTCACTCAGTGTCTTCTTGTTCCCTGCAGTGATGTTGTCTGGACATAATAATGCTCCTGCTTTTGTTTTATGTAGGTTGCATTTGCTCACTGGCTGACTCCAGCCCCACTAGCCTCTTAGTATCTCTTTCTCTCGCTCCTTACTACTGTTATGTCTTGTGTCCAAAAATTAAACATTTGAGATGAAAATAACTGCATGTTATAAACAATTTGTTTACCTGAGCTGGGTAAGATTTAAAGCCGGCAGCATCTCAGACAGGCTCCTGTATGTCCAGCTTACCAACAACCTGCCAAAAATGACAATAACAGGTGCTGATTATAATGTTCAGCCAATAAACAAAAAAAGGTTTACTTACAATGCTGCCAATTTTACCTTATTAACTAAACAGGTCCACAAAAACACAGTATAAAACAAATAATACAATAAAAAAATACTAATAATAATAATTTTATTAGAAACCCAAGTCAAGTAGGCTTTAATGCCATTCCAACCATATACTGTAGTGTACAAAATACAGTAAAATAAGACAGTACCTTAGGACCAAGGACATAAGTCACCAGAAATAATCAGAAATGAACACAAAACACAGAATTACACAAAAACTAACTGGAACATGAAATAAAATCCACTTTCAATGCAAAGAACAACATAAGACAGTGAGACAATGGACACAATGACACTGCAGCACCGACCAGTACAGAAGATTTGCAATAGTGCAAATTAATTGTCTTTTTAATACTGAGGACTTAGGTAAGATTATCAGATTATAACAAATTTTTATTTATTTATATCATTCTGCTACCAAGCAGATGCAGATATATATATATATATATATATATATATATATATATATATATATATATATATATATATATATATATATATAGTTTTGTTGTTTTTCTTTTGTGTGTTTTTGTGCTTCTCAGTACAATACACAACATATTTTCCAAAGCAAATTCTTTACTTATTATTATTGCTTAAAAAAAAAAAAAAAAGAAATTTGTGCTTTTTCTTCTGAAAAAACAAATACAATTAGAATTAAGTCACATTCAGCTAAAGTAGAGCTTGTCCAATATTTACATGGTTTATGAAAGCTTATGTAAAAAGCTGATGTGCAGTTTAATGGGGAAAAAAACCAAAACAAAACACAGGGTCAATGGGGGAAATATAGGCAGGAAAAAAACAACCAACATTTGGCAAGGACACTTACAAATCATTCAGCTCAACTCGATACCACAGGCCGAGTGTACACTAATAATAATAAGTACTAAATAATATGATGAAACACCATAGCCAGCATGTACATTCTTTTTTTCTATTCATCCA
The DNA here is from genome assembly GCF_014805685.1 of Silurus meridionalis. Classification (NCBI taxonomy): domain Eukaryota; kingdom Metazoa; phylum Chordata; class Actinopteri; order Siluriformes; family Siluridae; genus Silurus; species Silurus meridionalis. Next base: position 8,362,182 of record NC_060892.1, read on the forward strand.
AAGCACATTGTGTTCAAGCACTTCAGCCCTGTCGCTAGCAGCACTTTGTGTCTCACATGTCAGTTTAGCAGCTTGCATCAAAGAAAGAAAAAAATAAAACACAGCCTGCAGCACAGCAGATTTGGTTCACTTCCTGCAGTAGGGTCGATTCAGGGTCGAAAAGGCTTTCTTGCTGCAGTCACTCAGACGAGCTCGGGGTAGTTGTTTTGAAACCCACCCGCTCGGATGAACCACACTGAGGAGATATTATTCAAATGCACTATGATGTAAGAAAGAAATTGCATAGTGTTATGCAGGACATGGGAATGCTTCTGTGATAAGAGGGGCGCTGCATTTGACTGAAAGTCAAAAACGTGGAAAAAACAAAGAAAATCTCAAAATTTCTCCTCAGGAACTCATGTAGTGAAGTCCAACTCAATGTCCAGCAAGTGACGACCAATCAACATGGCTGCTCATGCAACAATTTTTGTTTTACTTACTTCCACAGCACAGTGAAATCCTCTTTCGCATATCCCCACCCCTGGAGCACTAAAGGTTAAGGGCCTTGTTTAGGGGCCCCTAGATTGGCAGCTTAGTAATAACAGGGCTTGATCCCGGCAACCTTCTGATCAATAACCCAGAGCCTTAAACCCAGATCTAGCAACCATCTAGCACCTTTGGTGACCTCAAGTGAAAACCTGCGACCGATAAAGATTGATAGGAGCTTTTGAGATTTTCTACAGATTTCAAATATTACGTCAATAATTGCAAATAAACATCATGATTACATCAGTCATAAATATTGATATATTGTTTGCTACTAAATATCCTGAATGCGAAGCAGATTGAGGTATAAACTTGATTGTAAGTCTTCTATGTGAACGATCCTCTGGGTGTTAGCACTTGTATTATTGATTGTTGGCACGTGCTGGGTTTATCTGAATGTGTATCTTCGGATTATGTGTGTGGTGTGGTTTAGGGAGTGTGTGAGCACGGTATAGCAGGTTAGCGTAATGTTGCTCACTCACACGCCCCCTGTGTGCCAGAGAAAGACCAAAAATAAGATATAGACAAGTTTTTGTGTCATTATTTTTATTTTCTTCATCCTGGTTGCAGTCATTAGTCTCCCAACATCCTTAATATCCCAACGTCTGCAGTCTAGCACAGACGTTGGCTCTGCCTGTGCCTGTTTTTTGATCAGAACTATCATTAGTCTGTTTGCAGGCCAAATGATGATGCACTGTATTCAGATAACACCGGTGAGACGCTACCTCTAGATCTTAACTTTCGCTCACAGGCTTCCATCAGCCTCGTCCATCAGACAGTCATCTCTCTCTCTATCTCTCTGGTTTACAGATCTGCCAGAGCCGAACAGCATGGGTGAGACCGGATCTCACAGTACACTTTAATAGCAGCGCTGTCTTTTTAAACCACTTTTTGTATCTACACAGAGGAACATGAAGCGATCAGGGTTCGTTTCCAGAATCAGCCATTATTAACGATGGCACAACAAAAGTGTACACAGTTTCCCAGTAACCCCACATGCAGTCCATCAACCAGTGTTCAGCATTTGCAGCTTGCTTCTCTAGTTTTGTACTGGAGCTACAGGCTTAATGGAGCTAACAAGTAAGAGAAGTGTCTAGCCTCCGGTTTTCCTTCTCCGAGACAGCATATATCACACCCACGCCTTTGTCCTAGCAAACCTTGCCTGCAACTCTTTTTATTGTTGTTTGCTAATCCTATACAAATCACATGTACCATTTACATTTGCTCTCATTGTTTTTTTGATGAAGAAATACTATGTAAATAAAATGTCATAAATTGTACTGGTAAGTCCAGTGTCTAAGAGTAATAAGTGATTGCAAAAAATGTGTATGCAAGTGTTTTCGTTGCACTGTTTAATTTTACATAATGTCAGACTCACAGGCTTGCTTTTCACCTCTGGGGTCTGGGGTTTTTCATGTGCTTGCTGAGTTTGCATGTTCTGCTTTAGGGGTTTCTTTCAAAAACATCAGTTTTCTCCCCCAAGACTAAAGCCATTTGTTAGAAGCTACCACTACTGAAGACAATAGTGGAGGGTAGAAGAGGTAACTGGTAGTTTTGCCTCTCGTTTTGTGAACAAGAGCTTCTGGGTCTGTGCAATATGATGACACTATAAGGACAAAAGCACTTTTCAATTAATATGTCTTTCTTCCTCAAACTGTTATTGCTAAACACACAACTGTATAGGATGTCTTTTGATGTGGAAGCATTACATTTTCCCCTCACTTGGACTAGAAGACCCAAATCTGTTCCAGCATGCCAATGCTCCTGGTAGTGGAAGATCTTGAGTGGCCTGCTATAGAGCTCTGGCCGGTATTTTATTGTTCATCTTTGGGATGAATTGGAACAGCAGTACCTGACTTTACTAATGGCCTTGTGTCTAAATGAGCACAAATCTCTGAACACTCCAAAATTGAATCATGTGTCTACAAAATGTAATTCATACACTGATCAGAATTACCATTATGACCACCAATCAGGCATAACATTTTTACCACCTGCCTAATGTTGTGTTGGTCCCCCTTTTGCTGCCAAAACAGTCCTGACCTGTTGAGCATTTCAGCATTATCTCTTCAGCAGTTTGAGCTACAGGAGCGGTCCACACGAGTCGGCCTTTACCCCCACGTGATTCAGTGAGTCTTGGCCGCCCATGACCCTGTCGCCGGTTCACTACTGTACCTTGATTGGACCACTTTTGATAGATACTGACCACTGCAAACCGGGAACACCCATCACAATTTGATCCTTGTCAATCTCGCTCAAATCCTTGCTCTTGCCCAGTTTTCCTGCTTTTAACAAATCAACTTTGAGGACAAAATATTCACTTGCTGCCTAAATATATCCCACCCACTAACAGGTGCCATGATGAAGAGATAGTCAGTGTTTTTCACTTTACTGTTCATAAAGTTATGTCAGTGTATGCCTGATCAGTGTACAGCCATTAGTGTCAAAATTGCTGGCAACAAAAGTGAGTACACCCTAAGTGACCCCAACAAGATTTTCGCCATAAAGAGGCCTTGCAAGGGTCAAAGTTGAGTTATTAAAATAATAGAAGTTGAGTCTTCGTGTTGTGTGTCAGGTGCAGAAGCTGCTTCAAAAATCAGACACATAAGTGCTGCCAACATTTCTTTAGAGGTTGCAGAAGAGGGAGGTCCGCTTTGTGGTGCTCAGACCGTATGCCACACACTGCAACAAGTCTGCTTGCATAGCATCATCCCAGAAGGAAGCTTCTTCTGAATCTGGCTCACAAGAAAGCCAGTGTGCTGAGGACAACCTGACCAAGAGCATGAATTACTGGAACCATGTCCTGTGGTCTGATGAGCCTTGTTTGGCAAGGATGGTGTCCAGCATGTGTGGTGACGCCCTGGTGAGGAGTACCAAGAAAATTGTGTCTTGCCTACAGTCAAGCATGGTGGTGGTAGCATCGTGTTCTAGGGCTGCATGAGTTCTGCTGGTACTTATTAAGGGAAACATGGATTCCAACATGTACTGTGAGATTCTGAAGTAGAACATGACTCCCTCCCTTCAGAAACTGGTCAGAAGGCAGTTTTCCAACATGAAAACAACCCCAAACACACTGTGAAGAAAACAACTGCTTTGCTCAACCTAATGGTGATTGAGTGGCCAAGTCTCCAGACCTTAACCCTATTGAGCACCTGAGTGGAATCCTCAAGCGTAAGGTGAAAGCAGCTTCATGATGTCATAATAGAGGAGTGGAAGAGGATCCCTGCACCAACCTGTGCAGCTCTGGTGAATTCCATGCCCAGGAGGATTGAGGCAGTGAAAGATAACAGTGGTGCTCACACAAAATATTAACACTTTTTAAACAGAGTTTAGATATGTTCACTCAGGGTGTACTCACTTTTGTTGCCAGCCATTTGGACAATAATTGCTGTATGCTGTTATTTTTAGTAAAGCTGTACTGCTACACAAGCTGCTCATTGACTACTCTAAAATATATCCAAGTTTCATTTCTAGTAATGTCTCTTGAGAAGATTTTAAAATGGTTACAGTTAGATACTGTATATACTAAAGTTGAAAAAACTCGATATACTGACAATCATATGTAACCATAAGCTACTGTCCAGGCTTGACCAAGGCATTAAGATGAGAGGACTTTAAAGCATTAAGTTTGAGATTTCTGCTGTACTGTAAGTTTTATTCAGTTGTAGCTGCTATACAGTCGTTGTTATTGGCAATGTGAGGGAATATGTCTTTTATGTAGTCCCCAGTGGGGTGAACTAGCACCAGCCCTGGCATAAGCAGCCACCTGCCATCTCCATATGCCCATAGTCCAGACAAATTTGACTCTCTCCTGGTGGTGTCTGCAGCACCGCTGACTGTCTGCACTGTAGCTAAATCAAACAAAAAAAAAAGAAAAAAAGACCCACGCAGTTTTTGACTGTCTCGGCATTGTCCTTGTATTTAACGAACGGCTAATGGCTAAAAAGCTTCAAGGGAACACTTCAGACAGAAAATGCTTATGTTGCTGACATGAATTGAATGCTAATCGGCGTAATGTTTATGCAAATTAGAATGCAGGGGAAATTTAAGAACAAAAACACAGAGCTCCTGTTGTTAGCAGTAAGTCGTTTTAATTTATATTAACACTCATGGTGTTTTAGACTTAATTCTGAAAAACAGTCAGTGGCATCAAAAAGAAACTGTCCCTTTCAGACTAAGGACTCGTTACCGTCACACTCCTGTGGACAGCTTAGCATGGTGCTGTGAGAAACAGCCGAAGGTTTAATGCAATTGGGAATTGACATTCACTTTCAGGAATTAATTCCTGCACTCTTTCTTCATCCGAACAGATAGTACAGATAGTTCGCTTTTATTTCTTTGCACAGAGCAAATCATAAATTCAATTGAATGCCTTCTAAATTCTAGCACATGGCCCTTTCAGAAACAGGTCTTTGTAGTGCAAAAAAAACAAAAAAACTTAAACCAGATGTTTTTTTCCTGTTCTGTTTTCAGAAGGATGCAGCTCTACCTCTGCCATGTTAATCTGTATTCTACGTGACTCTCAGGACACGCCTCGGTCTCTGTGGCGTGTCATATTCACGTAGCACCATTGGTGCTGAGAGAACTAGCAATCCAGTTCATCAGTATTTAGGTGTGGTGACTGTGCAGGCAGTTCCGTGATAGATAACACTCCAGGTGACTTTCTGCTTTCTGAATAGTGCTTACAGAACTTGGATGTATGCTTCGGGTCATTGTCTTGTTGTATGCTAAAATTGGGTCCAATTAGCCGCAGTCCACCTGGACTTGCATAGTGTTGAGGTATGAAGTGGTAGCCATATTGGTTCTGCTTACACCTGGTATAAGTCTCAAACCTTCCTGGCATTAAAATGACCTCAAATCATTGAGCTTCTACCTTTATGTTTGACTATGGGTGTGAGGCAGTCTGCTAACATATTTGTATCATAGGTTCTTCTGTTAGAGGCAAAAACTTTCAATTTGTACTTTCATCCAGTGATTCACTAGATCAATCATTCTTGTGTGATTTTGCCTTTTACCCTGGTTGGTTAGATAGAAACAAAAGAAACATGCATGTGTCTCAAATACCCTAAAAGACCAAGTGTTTCTAAAATGTTGACAAAAAAAAATTTGCGTTATGTTGCATTATTATTGTTTCATTAGTTTAGCAGTTTATTTATTTATTTTTCATTAGCCAAATTGGTAGCTTAGTGGTTACTGATCAGATAGTTAGGGGTTAAACCCCTGTATTGCCAAGCTGCCACTCTTGGGGCCCTAAAGCAAGGCCCTTAACGATCGGTGCTCCATGGGCATTGTATCATGCTCCTAACATCGCTGGGATATGTGAAGAAAGAACTTCACTTACCTGTAAAGTACATGAGACAAACATAAAGTACCTTTTTTCTATCTATCTATCATCTATCTCTCTATCTCTCTATCTATCTATCTATCTATCTATCTATCTATCTATCTATCTATCTATCTATCTATCTATCTTTGTGAAGCTTTTCGAGTTGTGTTTTATGTAAAAGGTGCTATGTAATTAAGTGTATTATTATTATTAGTAGTAGTAGCAGTATTTTTTAATTACTTAATTTGAGGATTATTTCCTTTGTTATTCATATTAATCTTTTTATTTTTGTATTCTTGTAGTATAGTGAATAGTGATAGTGAATAATCTCTCTCTGACAATAGATGGTAATTATTTAAATCATCCCCAATATTAGATTGTCATAATGCCTCCTCCTAATTTTCCTAATGCTAGTGTATTTATGCTAGGCCTGCCTCATTAGGTGTTCTGGTAGTATGTCAGTTGGTTAGCGTGTTTGTAGCATTACATTAATAACTGCACAGCGGCTCTACCGACATTTCACATTTTCCAAGAAACATCTGTAATCTGAAAGATAGAAAGTAAACTCCATCGTTAGGGTCGCAGAGTTTATAGCAGCATAACACTCAAAGAGACAAAGAATTGTTTCAAGGCTACATGACCAATCCACACTTTCCTTCCCTGCAGTTCATCAGTCTGTTAGCGCAGCACCTGGAGTTCCAACATGTGCTCTTTGTTTGGGATGACCTTAATTTCTCTCTCTCTCTCGTTCTCTGTGTGTGTCTTTGTGAGTGAGTGTGTTTGTGAGTGAGTGAGTGTGTGTGTCTGTGTCTCTGTGCCTGTTTTTATATCTTGTTTGGAGGCAAGTTAGACATATTTAACATTTTTGACCTTGTGACTTGTAATGCTCCTTTTTCCTGCAAGTTTTAAGTAATAAAAAATAATAAATGAAATGAAAATAGAAAACAGCAGAAAGGTTTTCATTTGATTAATAAGGTTGGAGTCAAGTTTATTTTTAACACTGCATTGCCTTTGTCATAATGGCAATACAAGTTTGGTGGTAAAGAGTTGACATTTTTGTACCTTGTAGGGACATTTGTTTGGTCCCAAATAGGATTTTTATTTCAATTACAACTTAATAAAAAAAAAAAAATGTAATTCGGGTTCTAAGGTCTGGATCAAGATTAGTTTTCACACAGAATTAAATAAGTGCCTTAATAATTAGGACAATTGAAGGTCCTCAGATGGTGTGTGTGTGTGTGTGTGTGTGTGTGTGTGTGTGTGTGTGTGTGTGTGTGTGTGTGTGTGTGTGTGTGTGTGTGTGTGTTGCTTGCTCAGCAACAGTGAGGCAGGGATTGTGCCCTACAGAACCTGCCAGGACACACACAAAGCTGCGTTAAGCGTTCCCAATAAAATATTTAATCTCTTTCTTTCTGTCTCTTTATCACTTCAGTATAAATACAATATTTACAGTATTTGGCAGTCTTATCCAGAGCAACATACATTTATCACATTCATACAACTTAGCAGATATGGGGTTAAGGGCCTTTCTCAGGGGCCCAGGAGTGGCCACCTTTTGGGAATTTTGAAGTCAGAGCTGCTCGACTAGATGCGGCGTTCTCTGAAATGAACCGCGAGCTGTGGTTAGAAATGAAGGACTGAAGCAAACAGTAGATCAAAAGAATGAGTTCAGTATGACGGGATACTGAATCTATATGATGAGAATGGATCTCTGTGAGAATTGAACTGTCCTGCTATTAAAGCCAGCTCTCCGGTAGACTCCTGGAATCTTGAGCGATACCAGTGCGTCTTTTTTTTTCCCCCATTGTGCTGGGTTTTGAATGCGTTATTACATTTGATCCACTTTCCCCTTAGTGTAGGGGTAGGATTTAAAGCTCTTTAACTCGGTTATAAGAAGTGTCATGTACAGAGTAAATGCACATCTGTGCAATGCATTTTTACATTTACACTGGAGCAGAGGGCAGAGATCAATGTATTATCCCAGACGGGTGTCTTTACTTAAAGTCTTCTCCATTAACAGTGGCACCCCCTGGTAAATCAAGCTTTTTTTTCTATTCCCTCAATTGTACCATATAGAAAACCTGTTTGGGTGAACGTTTTAAGGACTTGGAGAGATTCTGTTGGGAGGAATGATCTCAGATCTCTGAAGCTTCTATTCACCAACCTCATCAGGCAAAATAATTATAAGGGACGACTCCCAGCTGTTTTCCCAGACAGACGAAGCTGCCACTCTCGGGTCCCTGAGCAAGGCCCTTAACCTCATAGCTGCTCAGTTGTATGAATAAGATTAAGGTTGCACTGTATATGGACATCTGCCAAATGCTGTAAATGTAAAATAGATATTTTTTTATTGATATGTGGATCAACAGACAGACCAACCAATCATAAGATTTGTATGAGATTTCTGAACAACCCATTCCACATTAAGTACCCATTTGCTCTTATAATATCCTTCACTCTTCTGGGAAGATGTTCCACTAGATTTTGGAGAGTGCTGGTCAAGGAGGCCTTGGACATAGTAAGGTGTCCCAATACTTTTGCCTATATAGTGTATTTAGTAGCTTAGGAGAACAGCAGACGTCCTAAATTAACAACACATGCCAGAAAGATTTATTGAATAGCTCTAAACCGTAAATGTGTGATTTATTAAAATAATGTAGAGCAACCAGGGCCTGGGATGAGTGAGAGGAAATTCAGGGTCATTTACATTAAAATGTCTGGGATTAGTTGTCAGAAATGCTTTTATAGAAAACGAACCTTTTGACCAATCAGTTTTAAGACCTGGACAGCTTTGTGATGTAAAAGGGTCTGAAAATCGGTTGAGTACAAATAGGAAATATATTCTCCAAAAAGTTCCTGTGTTGATTGAAGTGTTTGAGTCAGAGCAGGGAGTACGTAACCTTTTCACCTTTCGCCTTCTCGCTCTCTTCTTGGCACAATGAGTGTATTGTCTCAGCCTCTGTGTTGTTATGGAATCACTTCCTGTTCCTGCCTGGCCACATTGCCTCCATATGCAGGCGCTCTGAAAGACTTGAATGTCTGGGATTAACGTGCCTCCTGTTGTCCATTACCTCAGAAATGTGTGTGTGTGTGTGTGTGTGTGTGTGTGTGTGTGTGTGTGTGTGTGTGTGTGTGTGTGTGTGTGTGTGTGTGTGTGTGTGTGTGAAATGTGCAGGCCTTATATAACCCCAGAAATACATTTAGCATGTGGGTATGGATGTGGGTTTGTTTTATAGAGCTGGAGCAGCGCATGCGTGACCCCATGTGTCCGAGCGACAGTCTAATGTAATGTAATATGCAGTGTGTTTCTTGGCCGAAGGGCAAAAGTCTCCCCCCTCATCCCCACCCCTCCGATTTTCTGCCTCTGCAATCTGTCACGTTTAGCGGAGGGACTTTCCAGCGAGGGGACTTTCCATGCAGTTTTTCAAAAATCCTCTTTTCAACACTTCCATATGGCTAAATATCATTCCTATGTATCGCTGCTCTTAAGTGTCAGACTTATAGAAATTATTGCAACGATCTTTAGATCTTTTACCTCACGTTACCTCATTACCCACTTGGAAAAAAAAAATACCTGTTGGACCAAAATTCATGTCGTGTGATTTTTATTTTATTCATTATTTTTATGTCCTCTCATGATTTATCGATGTTTTTCTTCGCTTTCTCGTCACAGTATTCGAGAACTAATCCTTCACGTTTAATTTCTCCAAGAGATTCCGGAACCATAAAACAAACGATGTTCATATCCTGCTTTCGGACAGCAGGGAGAGATTTACTGTGTTGTGATAGCCCTTTATGAAAGTGTCACATGAAGGATGTCAGGGGAAAGAGCCTCGAAGTGTTTGTAGCGCTGCCTCAAAGGCAGGAGAAAGCCGATATCTGTTACTTGGTTTCATGGGTTTTGCGTGATCTGAGCTCGAGCAGGTGTCCCAGTCGTCTTTTTGCCCAACCGTGAAGGATTGTGTTTAAGTGTGACTGAATTACTAAGACGTCTGACATGTGAGAAAGAGGTCTGACATGTGAGCGTTTATGTATTATTCTTTTGATTATAATTTTGTAAGAATTGACCATATATCCGTATTAGAGAGTAATTCTGGCTGTTTAACAAAAAAAAATCACACAGAATGGTCACAAGATGATGATAATAATAATACTTATAATATAATCGCTATTGAATATAAACCATCATGTAGCATAGTTTAAAGACAACATAGACACATAATGACTGACTGAGGGGCAAAGAGACACAAATAACATAACATAGGAGCACATTCTATATTTTGTATATACACTATATGGACAATAGTTTTATGGACACATGATCATATGATTTGTATGTACTTTTTGAACATCCCGTTCTATATTAAGTGCTAAATTGCAATTATAATAACTTCCACTTTTCTGCGAAGATGTTCCACTAGATTTTGGAGTGAGCTTCTGCAGATTTGTGCTCGTTCAGCCACAAGGGTGTACGTACAGTCAGGCACTGATGTAGGAGAAAAATGCCTGGAGAGTTTTTTGTTCTAACTCATACCAAAGGTGTACAATAGGGTTTAGGTCAGAGCTCTATAGCAGGCCACTCAAGATCTTCCACTCCAACCCATGTACACCAAATCTTCACCGAGCTGGAGCCCGGGTCGCCTAGTTCAAGTGAAGGGAAAATGCATCCAAAGACTGCATCCAAAGATATATATATATATATATATATATACACAGTGGATCCTACATCGGATTCTTCCAAATTTTCGCGACCTTTTGATACGCCCCTTCCAACCCAGTAAAAAACCAAAGAACACTATATGAAATCGATTTAAATGAGTAAATAACACTATTTCACTCCATACCACTTAATTATTAGACTATTTTAACAATACTTTATGTAAATTAACAGCAATTACAATGCTTAATTTTAAAAAAAAAGTACAGGTACAGTAAAGTATGCAGTAGAGAAGTACAGTATAATAATACATAATAAAAATAGTTTTAAAGCATTTTTTAGACAATTTTAATGAGATAAACCTTGATTAGAAATGTTAAAACTAGCGTTTTGAGCAGCCCGCGGTTGCTCACAAGGCGATCTGAATGAGAGTTGCGAGGTCGCGAGCGCTGTATATAATGTGTGTGTGTGTGTGTATGTATATATGTATGTGTGTGTATATATATATATATATATATATATATATATATATATATATATATATATATATATATATATACAAACACACACAAATGTAATTACAAATGTTTTTCTGTCTAATCTATCTTTTTTTTTTTTTTTTTTATTTCTTTACCCCTGTTTTCTGGGAATGAACATTGTGTGTAGGCCGTTCATCCACTCAATACCAACTCTTTTATTTCACAGCTTCTGACTCGACTCTTTCAATTCATGCCGTGCAACACTGTTATTTTTGCTTCACTTTTTCTGCCTGAAGTTACTGGTGAAAAAAAGTGTGAGCCGTGGGAGACGCATCACATGACTCATATCACAGCGCCTGGAGTTTTTGAATCATTGGTTTTGTTTTTTTTTTCTCCTTTTGTAACTACAGATTGTTCAGGCGGTTGATTGCATCAAAAGTTTCACAATAGCCTGAACGAAGCAGATCAACACAGAAGCATGGTATAAATATTTCAGTGCAGCTTAATAAACATGAGCGATCATTTGCGGTCTTCTGGCTGCATGTTGATTCTGTTTTGGCATGTTTACTCAGTGTGGTTTAGTGTTACAAAGCAAAGGAAGTGCACAGCTAGCTGGCTAGCTGTAAATTAGCTGCCACACTGACTTTGGGGATTATTTTGCATTTTGGTTTTGAATTTGGCCAACATTTTCAAGTTAGACCTTTCAGCAATGAGTATTTTTCTCTCTCTTTCTCTCTCTTTCTCTCTATCTATCTATCTATCTATCTCTCTATCTATCTATCTATCTATCTATCTATCTATCTATCTATCTATCTATCTATCTATCTATCTATCTATCTATCTATCTATCTATCTATCTATCTATCTATCTATCTATCTATCTATCTATCTATCTATCTATCTATATACACACACACACACACACACACAGTACAGACCACCTTCTCATTCAAAGAGTTTTCTATGACTATGAAAATTTGTAGATTCACACTGAAGGCATCAAAACTATGAATTAACACGTGGAATTATATATGGAATTATATACATAACAAAAAAGTGTGAAACAACTGAAAAAAGTCATATTCTAGGTTCTTCAAAGTAGCCACCTTTTGCTTTGATTACTGCTTTGCACACTCTTGGCATTCTCTTGATGAGCTTCAAGAGGTAGTCACCTGAAATGGTCTTCCAACAGTCTTGAAGGAGTTCCCCGAGAGATGCTTAGCACTTGTTGGCCCTTTTGCCTCCACTCTGCGGTCCAGCTCACCCCTAAACCATCTCGATTGGGTTCAGGTCCGGTGACTGTGAATTTTCATAGTCATGAAAATAAAGAAAACTCTTTGAATGAGAAGGTGTGTCCAAATTTTTGGTCTGTACTGTATGTATGTGTATATATATATATATATATATATATATATATATATATATATATATATATATATATGTATATATATGTGTGTGTGTGTGTGTGTGTGTGTGTGTGTGTGTGTGTGTGTGTGTGTGTGTATATATATATATATATATATATATATATATATATATATATATATATATATATATATATATATATATATATATATATGGCATTAATATGGAGTTGGTCCGTATAATTAGAGCTGTTTTTGGGGGGATTATCACAATATATTGGCAGTGTTTTTATGCAACAGTGCCGTTCTTTATGAAAAAACAGGAGGGTTTCTGTGTAGCTTTGTCGTTTCTTCGCAAAAAAATCTAGCGTTTGCCTTTTCATTGGGGAAGATTAAGCTTTGTGGATCCACACACAATTTGCTCTCAACATCACCAAATACTCACTTACTCGCTGTGTCATTCACAGACATACAGTAAACAATGTGATTTTTCTGTTTGACCACACAAGGACCACTACACAATGATCCCTGTTTGATGGGAACCAGCAGCTGGTATAGATTGATAGATTGATAACCGTAGTGAATTTATTTAAAAAGGTGGGACATGTGATTGCTACAGAACAGTTTCTTTGTGGCATGCAGCAACCCATATTATTTTGTATTGCATCGTAATACATCACTTTTTGAGCTACAATTGTGTGTGTATGTGTATGTCTGTCAATCTGTCTGTCTCTTTCCTAGTTAACTCTTAGTCCATTATTTACTCATACCAACACAAATTAGACAAGTATGGGATGAATTAGAAACATTTTAAACTTAGGCTACACATATACAGAAGACATTCTGATACAAAAGCACATACACACACACACACACACACACACACACACACACACACACACACACACACACTTTGTAATTTGGTACCAGGTGTCTGCCAAAGATGAATGTTTCCTTTATCTTAGAAAAAAAAATAATCACTTCCTGATTGCTTTCCTGCTGCGATTTGCTTATTAGAGCCTAATAGCACTCAACAAGGCCTTTGTCTCCACTTTCCTTTTGTCTCTTTTATCCTGTCAGAAAAGCCGCTTTTCAAACAGGCACAACAGCTGATTTCACCAGCATGAGCATTCAGTTAATGATTCACCTCACTCTTTGTTTACCGGCGGTAGTGTTTTCCTTGCTAACAACATCTTTGTTTTCCATCTCAAGATCCCCTGTTCTGACAAAAAACACTGCTTAATGCAAGACCTTGAGCAAGATTTGACTTTGTTATACACATTTAATTAGCCGTCCATTTGTTTATTTATTTCATTTTGGGAAGCTAGCGAGCAGATGATATTTCTGTCAGCTAGTGTTGATTTATTCATTACCAGAGACGTCAAAGCACTTTTGTACATCACTTTGGATAAGGGCATGTGCTAAATGGCTTAAATGTGGTATATATACACTTTTACACATATCTCAGGTACACATTTTTATACATATATATATATATATATATATATATATATATATATATATATATATATATATATATATATATATATCTATCTCACACACACACACACACACACACAGACATTGACCAGACATGACATTATAACATCATGAACGGTGAAGTGAATAACACTGATTATCTCTTCATCATGGCACCTATTAGTGGGTGGGATATATATTTAGGCAGCAAGTAAACATTTTGGACAATATTCATGTGTTAGAAGCAGGAAAAAATAGGCGAGCGTATAGATTTGAGCGACTTTGACAAGTTTGTGATGGCTAGATGACTGGGTCAGAACATCTCCAAAACTCTTGTGGGATGTTCCCAGTCTGCAGTGGTCAGTATCTATCAGAAATGGTACATGGAATGAAAAGTGGTGAACCGGCTACAGGGTCATGTGCGACCGAGGCTCATTGATGCACGTGGGGAGCGAAGGCCGGGCCATGTGGTCCGATCCAACAGACCAGCCCCTATAGCTCACATTGTTGAAGAAGTTAATTCTGTTAACGCTTGAAGAGTCAGGACTTTTTTGGCAGCAAAAGGGGACCAACACAATATTAGGCAGCTGGTCATAGCGTTATGCCTGATCAGTGGCAATTAAGTTAAGTCTGGTCAGTGCATATACCTACAAAAGTATTAGGATGACCCTCACCCAGACCTCCTTACCCTTCATTTGTACAATTACTAACATCATTGTGGCTGAATGAGCACAAATCTCCACAAACACACTCCAAAATCTAGTGAAACATCTTCCCAGAAGAAAAGAATGGGATTGTTAAAAAGCACATACGAATAGACTTACAATTATAAGGAACAAACTTACACATTATTTTATTAATTTATCTCTGTAAAGCTGCTTTGAGGCAATGTCCACTGTTAAGTGCTATACATATGAAAATGAATTGAATCTTATGGTCAGGTGTCCACAAACATAAAGTCTATTTCTCTCAAAATAAAAAACACTGTGTAAAAATGAATGAACATTATCAATGAACATTATTGATTTATTTTATAATTTTTTTTTCTAAAGCAATATTTGATTAATTCCTTGCTAATTTGCACGAGTTTTAGAATATACTGCATCCCTGCACTTGATTGTTTTTATTTCTTACTTAGTATCTACTCAACGAATTGTATCGATCACAACACTACCTTCTTTATTTTAAACAGATTGATGTGAACAGTTTATTGTCCTCTAGAGTGCCAGCATTTATGACTGTGATTAGCAATATAAGGGAAATTCTTTAATTTGTTGAATACATGCTTTTCGTGGGCATGGTGGCTTCAAAGCTTTATCTCACCCGTATTATTATCATGTCATGGAATTAACTCGAAGCAGCTTTGGAATGAGCGGTTAAAAAATAAATTGCACTTTGGATACCATACATGATGGAGCAGGCAGAGACAGTCTGATAGCAGTAGAGAGGCCAGATGATTATTCGGCGGGTTCTTTTTTCTGGGCCATTTCTTCAGTGCCAGCTTTAAAGTGAACACACACACAACCACAGCTGAGAGCAACAGCAGCTGCCAGAAGCACGCAGAGTGAAAAAATGCTCTTTATATAACCTGTGTCTCGGGCAATTGTGTGGTTTGAGGAGATTTCTCTGGCCTTGAATCATTGTGATCTCTCTTCATATATATATATATATATATATATATATATATATATATATATATATATATATATATATATATATATAAAATCACTGTGTGTGTGTGTGTGTGTGTGTGTGTGTGTGTGTGTGTGTGTGTGTGTGTGTGTGTGTGCAGTATCTTACAAAAATGAGTACACCCGTTTTTTGAGTACACAAATTACTAGAAATTGAAACTTGGATATATTATTATATATTATTATACATTATAGTCAATGTGCAGCTTGTATAGCAGTACAGATTTACTGTCCTCTGAAAATAACTCAACATACAGCCATTATTGTCAAAATAACTGCCAACAAAAGTGAGTAAGCGATAGCAGCTGTATGTCGTTTAACCATGCATGTCCTATCCATCATGTTTGTGTCTGCTTGACAGGACCATACAAATTTGTCTATGTTGTATTAGTGCAGTTAAAATTTGGTGCTTTGATTAGAATTCTCTCATACTGACCACTGGATGTTCAACATGGCACCTCATGCAAAGACTCTCTGAGGATTTGAGAATTAGAATTGTTGCTCTCCACAAAGATGACCCAGGCTATAAGAAGATCAGTAACACCCTGAAACGGAGTTACTGAGAGGTTTTCCAAAACGGGTTCTCGTCCTGTGCGTCAGGTGCAGAAGCTGCTTCAAAAAACAGACGCGTGAGCGCTGCAGCATTGCTTTAGAGGTTGCAGAAGTGGAAGGTCTGCTTCTCAGTGCTCAGACCATAAGCTGCTCACTGCAACAAGTCGGTTTGCATGGCTGTCTTCCCAGAAGGAAGCCTCTTATGAAGCTGGCTCACAGGAAAGCCCGCAAACAGTTTGCTAAAGACAACCTGTCCAAGAGCAGGAATTACTGGAACCATGTCCTGTGACAAACTTGTTTGGCTCAGATGGTGTCCAGCATGTGTTGCGATGCCCTGGTGAGGGGTACCAAGAAAATTGTGTGCCTACAGTCAAGCATGGTGGTGGAAGCATTATGATCTGGGGCTGCATGAGTGCTGCTGGTACTGGGGAGCTGAGGTTCTTTGAGGGAAACATGGATTCCAACATGTACTGTGACATTCTGAAGCAGAAAATTATGACCTTCCTTTAGAAACTTGGCCCGAACAGCAGTTTTCCAACATAATAACAACCCCAAACACACTGCCAAGAAAACAACTGCCTTGCTGGATGTTAGACATGGTGCTTTTTCACCTTCCGCTTGAGGATGCCCACAGGTGCTCAATAAGGTTCAGGTCTGGAGACACACTCAATCACCTTCACCTTCTGCAAGGCAGATTTCCAACATAAAAACGACCCCAAACACACCGCCAAGATAACAACTGGCCTGCTGAAGGTGAAGGTTATTTATTAAAATGTGTTCTTTTACTCTTCAGATTGCTTGTCCTAGGTACACTTTCAGACCCTTCAGAGCTGTGACAATGACGGAAACAGCCAGATCAGAATGATAACCTTTGGTCTTTGACCTTCTAAATGTTTACGGCATAGCCTGAGAGCCTCATGTTTATGTTTTCCCAAAAAAAAAAAAGGGCACATGGAAGAAAATTGTTGTTTATCTAAGAAGAAATCTTAGCTTCTCTTAAAGTTCTGTTCATCTGTTATCTCCAATAACATAGTACTGGCCAGACAAATCCATCAAGCGGCCTGCAGGCAAAACACTGCTCTTCACAAAGTGTTCAACCGCCTTCCAGACTGCTAATTGGTAAAAAAATCATTGTTCTAATTTATTTTTTTGCCATGTGGGATGTTTAAGTGGTTGACCAAGACTAATTTAAACTCTGAATGAAAGCATTAGCAGGCGGCTCTGTTGTATTTCTGATGTTCACACTGAGATTTATGTTTAAGTTATTTTTAGTTAACGTCTGACTGCCAAAGTACATCAGAATAAAAGTTGTCTTTGTGTTTTTATCCAAAGGAACTGAAATGGTCAAAAGGGAGCGAGTCAAACTTGGGTTATGAAATTGCTTACTGCTTTAGAAAAATGTGCTTGTCCAGCTGGCTTTTCATTCATAACGACTTGAAATTTATGTACTACATTTGCTATATATGTACATCAACTATAAGATGAAATGTACTGAGAGGTGAATAATGATGATTTTGTTAGAATGGCAGTAAAAGAGAGAAGGAGATATTATTTAGCAGGGGAATAGTCAGTTCTTAAAGTTGATGTGTTGGAAGAAAGAAAAATGGGCAAGCATAAGGATCTGAGTTACTGCTCGACAAATGTGAGGTAATATATTAGTATATTGTAACAGTATTACCATTGACAAAAAGAAAGGAGGTGGAGCTAAAGGTGGCAAACTTGTAGATGTGATTTTCTTTTCAGTGACGAAAATGGACAGGATTAGAAATGAGTTGATTAAAGGGACGGTGCAGGTAAGATGTTTTAGAGACAAGGTAAGAGAGGCTAGATTATGATAGTTTGGTCATGTGCAGTTAGAACATGTGGTATTTCAGAAGAAGAATGCTGAGTATGAAACCGGCAGGTAGGAGGAAAAAAGGAAGGTAAGGGAGGAGGTTTATGAATGTGGTGAGGGAAGACGTGCAGGTGGTTGGATTGAAAGAGGCAGATGAAGAGGACAGAGTGGCATTGTGATGGATGATCCGCTGTGGCGACACCTAACGGGAGCAGAATTGAACTCGTGTTACCTTGCAAGCTCTCTAGCTTATTAAGAGTATTTAGCTTGTTACATACATGACCCTCTTGATGATGTTTATTTATAAGCAATGTCATTATATAGCATTGAATATCAGCAGAGTTGGTTATATAGATTGCAATAGACTGCTAGTGATGTCTGTATTAAAATATTTTAATTCTTATTGTTACTGCTCGTTCATTGGAAATGTTTGTAAGTTTATCTAAGTTGTTCTCGGAGTTCATGTGTTTGATAAGTGCCAAATTGTGAGAACTGGACAACTGAGTGAGTGCATCTCCAAAATGGCACTCCAAATAATGCAAAGTGTTCACGGTATGTAGTGGTTAGTGTCTACGAAAAGCACTACGGAAAGAAGGAAACAGTGGAGGCATGGGATTGTTTAGGTAATGTTTTGCTGGGAATCCAAGAGACCTACCATTCATGTAGATCTTATATTGGCACATACCATCTAATGAAACACATACAGTGCATCCAGAAAGTATTCACAGTGCTTCACTTTTTCCACATTTTTATTTCACAACCTTATTCAAAAATTCATTATTTTTCTCAAAATTCTATAAACAATACTCCATAATGACAATTATTACAGTCTCCCTCCTTTATGAGGCGTTACGAGGGTCCCGCATGAATTCCTTGTCCGCATCTCTTGTCTTTCATATTCATATTTGTAAATGCCCATGTTGATTACAGTATTAAAAACTTGAAAAGTATTGATTTATTGTACATTTTCAACAGATAAAAATGTGCAATTAAGTTGCAATTAAGCACAAGTTAACTCATGACAATTATGCAATTAATTGCTATTTAATATTTCCCACCTAAATAAGTCCCCACATGGATTTAACAAAACAAATAGGTAATAGGTCCCATTTAATAATTACTGCATGGATGATTGTTTCAGATGGCAACAAGTTTTTTTAACCCCAACTGATGCAGTGAGCAGCTTCTCATTTTTTAAACAACCATGTCGGAAGACATCCTGTGGTCGTGGTAAAGATGTTAATCTGTTTCAGAAGGGTCAAAATATTGGCATGCATCAAGCAAAAAACACATCTATGGAGATCGCTGAAGCTACTCAAATTGGGTTAAGAACTGTCTAACACATTATTTAAAACTGGTAGGATAGTGGGGAACCATCATCTTCGATAAAGAAATGTGGTCGAAAAAAAAATCTTGAATGATCGCAATCGGCAATCACTTAAACGTTCGGTAAAATCAAATCGTAAAAAAACAACAGTAGAACTCACGGCTATGTTTAATAGTGGATATAAGAGCATTTCCAGATGCACAGTGTGAAGGGAAATAAAGGGATTGGGACTAAACAGCTGTGTAGCCTTAAGAAAACTACTTATCAGTGAGACTACTCTGAAAAAGGGCTTCAATTCGCTATTCAATTCACAATGGAAGAAGGTCATATGGTCAGATGAGTCCAAATTTACCCTTAAAGAGTGATGAGCACATCAGGGTAAGAAGAGAGGCAGATGAACTGATGCACCAATCATGCCTAATGCCTACCGTTCAATCCTGTGGGGGCAGTGCTATGATCTGGGGTTACTGCAGTTGGTCAGGTCATGTTATGTGCCCAAAGAATGAGGTCAGCAGACTACCTGAATGTACTGAATGACCAGGTTATTCCATCAATTAATTTTTTTCTTCCCTGATGACACAGGCATATTCCAAAATGACAATGCAGATTTCATTGGGTTTAAATTGTGAATGAGTGGTTCAGGGAGCATAAGACATCATTTTCATACATCAATTGGCCACCACAGAGTCCAGACCTTAACCCCATTGAGAATCTTTGGGATGTGCTAGTGTAGACTTTGTTATTTATATATATATATATATATATATATATATATATATATATATATATATATATATATATATATATATATATATATATATAATTTTTGTGTGTGTATGTGATTCATCATCTCATTATATAAACATTTTAGACTGACATGAACTGCCTTGGGATTGACTTTGCCTTTCAGCACACAGTGACAAATAAGAGCATACACACACGGATGTGTCCTACCACCACCACCACGCTTCAACTAAACTGTGGATGTTTGCGTTTGAACGAGCAGAAGCGAAAACAAGTAGACATTCCCATAAGTCTGAGCAGCGGGGGCCTGAGGGCCGTGCTGTTACATGTGCTGAGTGTTAAGCAAGA
Source organism: Silurus meridionalis (assembly GCF_014805685.1). NCBI lineage: Eukaryota > Metazoa > Chordata > Actinopteri > Siluriformes > Siluridae > Silurus > Silurus meridionalis. The sequence continues at coordinate 8,382,508 of NC_060892.1, forward strand.
CGTTTGAAATGACAGACACGACTGAGAACCCTGTTTCCATCAGCTCCTGGCAGCAAGTGCGCGAGTTATGATTCACACGTTCCCAGCGTCCAGAGACTAAACTTTTCTGTCTCCTCACACCTCTGCTTGCGTGACTACAACGTGACACTTTTATTTGAAGGGCAGGAAATGAGAAGCGATTATATGTTGATATTTAGAACTGTTTAACTCTTTCTTTGAATCTACATAACGATCATGCTGTGAAAAAGGAGCCAGGAGCCAGGATACTTTTCCAGTACTAGGATGTGGATTTAAATGATTAGCACATGAATACAATGATATATATGCATTAGGAATGTTTTATTTATCTTGTTGCTAAATGGTTCCAGATGTTAACATCTGACATGCACAACCGATGATCAAACTCAGTGGCAAACTCAATGTTTTATGGCTATGAGTGTAATGAAACAATCCCTAATCATTATTCCATGTAATTTGACTCTAGAAATATTGTATCTAGCCAAATGTTTGTGGACATCTCACTGTTAGCTTCAGGTGTTTTTTTTTTTTAGAACATCCCATCCACATTTAGTCCTTTATTGCTGCTATATTTACCTCCACTCTTCTGGGAAAATGTTCCACTGGATTTTTGAGGGTGCTGGTGGAGATTTATTTTCTCATTCACAGCCACAATGGTGTTAGTAAAGTCAGGTACTGATGTAGGATCAAAAAGGCCTGAGGTGCAGTCAGCATTCCAATTCATTCCAAAGGTGTTTAATAACAAGATCTACCAAATAGACAGGGGTATTGTCATGCTGGAACAGATTGGGGCCTCCTAGTTTAATTAAAGAGAAAATTTTATGTTACCACATCCAAAGGCATCTTCTAAACGTGTGTGCCCATACCAAATTTGTGGTAAGGGTTTGGGGAAGATCCACATATGGCTGGAAAAGTCAGATGTTATATAATGTGCAAGTCCCTGTATGTAATTTCCATAGTACCAAATGATAATGCATTAGAACTGGCACATTAATATAAACAACCGAACTGTTGTCTAAATCGAAATCTCATTATTATTAGAGTATTAGAAAACTTCGAGCCAACTGTTATTAAAAATTCAGTGACACTGGGCTATAATTACTTTAAATTAAACTAGGGGTAGTTATTGCATTGTTGAAGAGTGAAGAATAACTCACACCTGGCTCTTATTATTGTTTATACATCTGTGTACTCAACCCTATTTAGCAAGGAGAGTTAGCAAAAAACATACTTTAGTTCTCAAGTTGACCAGTCAAGTGATAGAACTTGAAATAGAGGAATTTATTGCTATGTTGGAATTTCTCTGTAGATACTATTTTGTGCTTTTAAAAAAAAAAAAAAAGAAAAGAAATCATCTTTCCTCTCATACGTGGCGCAGATCCTGCGGTTCCGCAACGTATAAGCAGAATGTTCCTCTCCTTAGGATATTTTTCAGCGTCAACCCCCCTCCCCCTCCCTTTCTCCGTCTTTGAGTCTTTGTTGAGGAATGCCTCTGAGACCCAGTCACCTCTGAGTAATTACCTTCTCACGTTTCAGACCCGGATGGCTGAAAGAGCCTCTGTGTTTTACAGCCGGGTGAAGTCGGGGATCTAGGTTTCTCTTAGAGACGTTTTGCTACATAAAAACAGGACACATCTTGGGCATATTTTGCAGCCAACTGGGGGTTTTATCATTGAAGACCACTTTTAACCAAACTCAGCACAGTTTCTATGTTGTTGTATTTTTTTCTTGCTCTCGTCCTACGCGTTTACTCTTGTTATTTTTTCCTCCATGTTTCCCCCCAGCCCAGAAAGAATCAGTGTGGAAATAAAAAGCATGTGTGCGCCGAAGCCGGAGTAAATTTATGTAGGAATCATTAAAATGCCATTTGAGCGATGTCTCTTTTTTCAAGGCTAAAATTTGCTCAGAGCTTCTGATCAGGTCTGTTTTTCCATCCAGGGACAATGTTGGAGAAAATAGCGTTGAATGAACGAATAATTAAACGGAAAAGTTCACTCTGTGACGCTTTGAAAATATTTGTGATGTACTCAGGTGCTAATTTGTTCATGGCTGCGGTTCTTTCGTTTTTTGACTGTGAAAAAGATAGCAGCTGTCTGACACCACCCGGACACATTGTTAGCACAGTGATTTGTACACTGTTACTTTACTTGCGTTGGCATGCTTGAACAGGTTTGGGTCTCCTAGTTCAAGTGAAGAGAAAATGTAGAGTCATGAAAAAACCTCCACTGTTCAGGGAAGATATTTGAGTTATATGGATGATTGAGTTTAGGGTTTATTTGAGTCAGGTAATGATGTAGGGTGAGGAGGCCTGGGATGCAGTCAGCATTCCAATTCATCCCAACGTCATTCATTTGGGTTGAGGTCAGAGCTCTATATCAGGCCACTGAAGATCTTCCCATTCAACCAATGTAAAGCATGTTCATAGTATGTACACTGAAGTTGAAGAGGTCCAGTCAGCGTTCCAAATCATTCAATGCTATTCAGGGTTGAGGTAAGAGCTCTATATCAGGCCACTGAAGATCTTCTCCTCCAACCCATGTAAAACAGGTTTGTTTAAGTAAAGGGGAAATTGAATGCTATGACATCATCTACTTCTTGGTAACAGTTTGGCACAATGGCATATGGCCATTTTTTTCTCCAGGTTGCAAAATGTAATGCAGCTCCATATATACTATATGGACAAAAGTATTGAGACACCTGACCTTTCCAGCCAGATCTGGTTCTTCTCCAAACTATTACCACAAAGCTAAAGGCACACAATTGTATAGCATGTCTGTGGATGTGGAAACCCAAACCTGTTCCAGCATGGCAATGCCATTTTGCACAAAGTGAGCTACATAAAGATTTGGTTTTTATGGTTTGGAGAGGAAGATTTTGAGAGGCGTGCTATTCTGACCTTAACCCTATTGAACACCTTTGGGATGGATTGGAACACTGACTGCACCTGAGGCCTCCTCACCTCTTCTACATCAATACCTGACTTTACTAACACCCTTGTGGCTGATGAACACAAATCTCCACAAACACACTCCAGAATCTAGTGGAACATCCTCACAGAAGAGTGGAGAGTATTATAACAGCAAATTGGGACTAAATGTGGAATGCGATGCTCAAAAAGCGCAATCCATACTTATGAAAAGGTGTCCAGAAACTTTTGGCAATATAGTGTATCTGACGCAATATAGTATTATTATGGAGTTTCTGAGCTTGATTGAGCATGACTAGCATAAAATGTTTATAGGCTGAGTGAACGTATGGAATAAATAATTAAAGCATTGCTGCATCACTTTCCTCAGCTTACACAAGAGCTGATTCCATTGGTGGTGTTCTGAGCAGGGCTAGAAGAGTATTGTGTAAAAAAGTAGGACTAACTTAAGGAAAAAATAGATGTATGGATAAAAACCAAGAAACTCAATAGAGAATTGAATCATAAAATAAATATTTTGCACCACTGTAGATCATATTGATTATGAATATTGGTGTGCTAACATTCAGTGAAGTGGCTCAATATGCTGGCATAAGCAAGATCTCCTTTGTTTTTATAGAAGCCATCAAGACCATATTATATTGTCTCCTCTCATCTTATATTATCCCAGATCATGTTGAGGTAAATTGAGCTTATTTGTCTTAGGTCTTAAGTCAGCCTGTTTCCTTTGCTAATGCGCGGCACGATTATTGATCCCAGTTAACAAAAATTGGTCAAGCAGAAAGTCAGATTGTAGCTAATGAAAAATATGGGGTATGTAAATTTATGTCTTATAAGCAAAGTATGTATTGTTCATTCAAAAAACCAGCAAACTTGCAGCATAGTTGACTGGTTTAGGTAACAATTTTTTGTGTCTACACGAAGACATGAGATTAGCTTAAATTAGCATTTTGCTTTTTAAAACTAGCGGGGCGTTTTCTTTCTAATTTCAGGTGAGCAGGATTTTATACTTTGTCATTAAGTCTAATTTCTCAGTACTGCTGCGTCGTCCCCCCTCCCGCGTAACTGCAGACGATGTGGTTATGATGAAGGGATCCTCAGCAGAAGTATAAAAAAAAAAAAAAGCAGTGTGCCTGAGGCACCAGAGGGGGCAATAAGCAGCAATATAGGTGCACACACACACACACACACACACACGCACATGCAGTACACAACAGCTCCCATGTCCTGTCTTGTCACTTTATCCAAGTCGAGAATGCTTGACTAGAGTGCTGCAGGGAGAAAAGGGGAGATGACTGGGTCTGGTGATGTCATTATCACAAGACATGCGATCTCTCTCCATCACAGTATGCTTCGAAAAATCCTTCACTCTTCCTGGCAGCACTTTTTCATGACTCTTATATATTTGTTTTGGTTCACCACTTTATTATTCGCCTTAGGAAAAAGATAATCCCCAGGCAGCGAGCTATCATTATGAAAAACACTTTAAAGCACAGCGTATTCAGTGTTGTCACGTAGCTCGTTGCTTCTGATGAGCTAAACCCTCTTCCTGTTTTCCCATGCTTCAGCGAACTGTGACATCTGCTTGACATCCTGTAGACGTCGAGACAAAACTCGTATTCCTTCAGTGAAACGGACAATAGTTCCCTTAGATAAGCGGTCCCCAAACTTTTTCGCGCCACGGACCGGTTTCATGTCGGACAATATTTTCACGGACCGGCCTTTAAGGTTTGGCGGATAAATACAACAAAATAAAACGATACAACCGTCATAAAAACTGGTATTTTCTAAATATAATAATAAACGTGAATCCACTGTGTTGTTTTTTGTTTATTTTGCTCGCTTAGGGGTTTAAATTTAGCGGTAATGTATTATGTGTTAGCGTCCGGAGCAGCCTTTTTAAGAAGGTAACGGATGTTGGTGAGACATGTGACCGAGACAAGCATCTTAACATGCATCAAGAGTGAGTCATAGACAGATGTGGCAGAGAGAATCCGGTAATTTTTCTAAATAAAACATCATTCAGGATCAGATAATAAATAAAACAAAAATGATGTAAGTTATGTATTCTTTCTGTGCGGCCCGGTACCAATTGACCCACGGACCGGTGCTGGTCCGCGGCCCGGGGGTTGGGGACGACTCCCTTAGATGATGTGCATGATTCTAACCACTACTCAAGTTAGCATTGTGCACTCAACACTAAAGAATTGCCTTATTGTTCGATAAGACGTCAACTTCCCCGACAAACCCCGGTACGCTAAAATGATGTCATGAGTATGTCAAGAGAAAAACCTCATGAGACACATCAGCATTTAAAGTTAGCAAACCAACAAAGCTCACGCCGCCTGTGCAGGTTAAAACACTGAGCGATTAGCGTTAAGCCTTTTTTATTGCAGACTTTACTGCCTCCAGGTGCTAGCCGCATGAATAGGATTAGAGCTTGGGCTAAAATAGTCCTTTAATAAAGCCAGCCTGAGACAAGGAGCTCTGACTCAGGATGAAGTTGCATACTGAAAATGGCTTGCTCTTCTAGACCTCTGGACTCTCTCTGTGCGTTATAGCATTTTTAGTTCCGGTTGTGCTGTGACTTCAGTGACACTGGTGGAGATTGTTAAGGTGCAGAAAACTGACTGGATATTACAGCAGTGTACAGAAAAGCTGGAGAAAAGTATTGTTAGACTGCAGAAAAATGGTAGGCGCTGCAGTTCAAGGTGCTTTTATGAAAGCATGCAGAATGCTGGTGGCTCTTCCAATTGCTTGTATGAGCAACTTTTGTTCTTAGACCTTCATCTGGAAAGAAAAAAATACTTGTTTTCTGTTCTACTATGATGTAATTTTTTTTATTTTTGTCTACCCTGACTTTTTTTAGTCTTCACCACAACTATGTATTCTCCACCAGTGTCCACCAGTTTGCTGCTTTTTTTTACTAGTATGCTGAATTCTCCACTAATATCCAACATGTAAATGAATTCATCATTAGTATCCAGCATTTTATGAAATTCTCCACCATTGTCTACCAGCATGTTGAATTCTAAACAAGTGTCCAGGACTATGCTGCAGTTCTCTTCCAATATCCAACAGCTGAATTCTTCATCAGTTTGTTGAATTCTCAACCAATGCCCACTTGTTTGCTGAATTTTTCACCAGTATGCACTAGTGTGATAAATTTTCCACCAATGTCCACCAGTATGCTGAATTCTTCACCAATGTCCACCCGTGTCCTGAATTCTCCACCCTTGTCCACCAGTATGTTAAATTCTCCACCATTGTCCACCAGTATACTGAATTATCCACCAATTTCCACCAGTGTGCTGAATTTTTTACCAATGTCCATCAGTATGTTGAATTCTTCACTAATGTCCACCAGTATACTGAATTATACACCAATGTCCACCAGTGTTCTGGATTATCCACCATTGTCCACCAGTGTTCTGAATTCTTCACCAATGTACAACAATATGCTGAATTCTCCACCATTGTCCACCAGTGTGCTGAATTCTCCACTATTGTCCACCAGTATGCTGAATTATCCACCAATGTACACCAGTATGTTAAATTCTCCAGCAATGTACAACAATATGCTGAATTATCCACGAATGTCCACCAGTATGCTGAATTCTCCACCAATGTCCACCAGTGTGCCGATTAATTTACCAATGTCCACCAGTGTGCTGAGTTCTTCACTAATGTCCACCATTATACTGAATTATACACCAATGTCCACCAGTATGCTGAATTCTCCACCAATGTCCACCAGTGTGCTGAATTCTTTACTAATGTCCACCAGTATACTGAATTATCCACCATTGTCCACCAGTCCTCCGAATTCTTCACTAATGTCCACCAGTATGCTGAATTATCCACCAATGTCCACCAGTATGCTGAATTCCTCACCAATGTACAATATGCTGAATTCTCCACCATTGTTCACCAGTGTTCTGATTATCCACCATTGTCCACCAGTGTTCTGAATTCTTCACAAATGTACAACAATATGCTGAATTCTCCACCATTGTCCACCAGTATGCTGAATTCTCCACTATTGTCCACCAGTATGCTGAATTATCCACCAATGAACACCAGTATGTTAAATTCTTTACCATTGTCCACCAGTATGCTGAATTATTATTTCAGTCAATTATCATTTCAATCAGTTCAATACATTTTTATTTGTATAGCGCTTTTAACATCATGTCTCAAAGCAGCTTTACACAGATAATGTGGTGATAAAAATGAATAAGATGTTCTTTATAAGTGTAAGTTTGTCCTTGATGAGCAAGCCGGTGGCGACCAGTATGCCCCAGTATGTTTAATTTTGAATTCTCCACCAGTGTCCACCAGTATGCTAAATTCTCTACCAGTGTCCACCAGTAAGATAAATTCTCCACCAATGTCCACCAGTGGACGATAGTAGCGATAGTTTGTATACTACCTCTATTATTGCAACAACTTCTACTACTAATAATAATAGCAATAATAATAAATTAATAAAAGTACATTTGAATTTGAACAACTAATAATAATAATAATAAAAGTAGTAAACATATAACAAGAAAAAATAAATTAATTAATCTTAATTAGGCGTTTTTTTCAAAATGATTGGAGTGCGTGCGCTCTGGGAATAAAGGTCTTAGCAAAACATTCTGTGACTCAGTATCCTTAATATAGATTAGAATATAGAATATAGAATTAGTGAAAGATGATCAGAGACATTTTTATCGATTTGGTCTCTCCTTGGTTTCATGTGGATCGACTCACGTATCTAGTCACCAGCAGACGTGTGCTGACTGCATTCGGAAATTATGTTATTGTTCGGATTGACCTGCCGGAATCATTATGCAGAGGCTGAATCTGTATCTACAAAAGGAGTGCCACTTCTTCCTGCCCCATTTAGTGCACTTCTCTATACTGTATTAGGTTCTAAGGTGTAAAGAGATTTAACACAGCATGGAACATTTGTCTTTCGGACAGTAAGGGGACGGTGATCACTGGGAAGAATGGCGACAAGAATTTCGACAAGGTTTCCCGGGGTTAAATTATATCCTTCTCTTTGTTCCTGCTGGGATTTGGAGTGTAGGTGATAAAAACGGCTTCGAGTGAGAGAAGCTGGCCTGCTGCTTTGAGCTGGCTGATAGACTTAAATACAACAATCAGCTCCTGCCCTTGATCCCACGCTCTCAATCTGATGTGCTGAAAAGCAGAATGTACATTTTATATTTAGAAACTGCATTTATGTGTGTAAGTGACCACTAAAACAAAGAAGTATTAAAGATCAGCCTGATCTTGAAGCTGGTGAATGGCTTTAAGGTAAATATAATAAAAAAAAAACATTTAGAGCAGTGATTATATTCACCAATAATTTAGAATCTAGAAGTTGAAGTGAAATATTTATCATGCTTGGTCACTGTAGATGTAAGTGCACACTGTGGGATTTTACTTCTATCAAACCTTAGTGTGGGATTTAGTATCAGTCTATTTTGGTACTTCTTTAAAGACAACAAATAACCAAAAGTTTTCATACTTTTACTCAACCTTTAATGTGACAGACTTGATACAGATTCGGCTCACATTTACAGCATAACATTTTTTTTTTCCCCCCATTCATTCTGAATTCTGGTTGGGGGTCATGTAGGATCTAAAACCTACCTAGCAGTTTGAGTTACCAATCCACCAGTTCACCCACTCTACCTCATTATACATTTACATTTAACACATCTTTTATAATTTCCTTTATTTAACATGTATTAGAATCGTTTTTCGTAATTCTTTTCTCAATTTGGTGATTCAGGCTCCCACCAATGAGAACGCTTTCGTTTTATAATTTCTACCAAAAACCTATGGAAACACACAAAGCCAGCCAAGGAGACCTTTTTCAAAATGCTGCTCATGCTACATCATTGGGAAGTGTAATACATAAAGAGAAAAACACTATCAACTTTATTCTACCTACATAAGCACACAGATGTATGAGACGAATGGACATCCGGTGCCACCCAGATGAGGATGGGTTCCCTTTTGAGTCTGGTTCCTCTCAAGTTTTCTTCCTAATGCTATTTCAGGGAGTTTTTTTATGGACAAACTTAGAATTAGAAGGAACAAATTTATACATACTTTTAAAACCAATTTTTTTCTGTAAAGCTGCTTTGAGACAATCTCCATTGTTAAAAGTGCTATACCACTTTTTTATATGTCTACAATTGGCTAGTTTTACTGTTAATGATGGTGAAAAAATATATATGATGTCCCTCCTACTCAAAGAGATCGGTCAATTTTGCCCTCTTGGCACACTGACCATGGATTCCTGTGTCCATCAGCATCAGAATTCAAATTCTCTCTACGAATTCAGTAGTTTTGTATGTTCTCTTTTTGAGGTCAATCAAATTAAAAGAGTCTATTTGAATGGAATTATAGAACAACAATAACTTGCCTAGTTGCAGGTTTTGTCTGATCTCTTCTAAAATTCTTCTTCCTGTGTACTGTGACTGAGGGTACAGAATGAAACCTGAATGCTAGCTAGAATGTAGTTTAAAACAGAGGATCACATTAGCATCACTCTTAGCTTCTCATTAGTCTATGAGGTTTGGTTAATTTCATTTAGCAGACAATATGAGAGGGTGATCAAATTCCCAGAGAAAGGGCGTGGTGGAAGTGGATGTTGCTCTAAGAACGCCTTTTAATAGCCTAAACACTTAGGCTTCAGCTGAAGTGTACGCCATTAGCTGTGCTCTTTTCTTAGCTCTGCTATTTGCTATATGGTCAAATGCTTTATTTCAGTTGGAGCTAAATATGAAGTAAGGTGCTTTGTTCTAACTGTTGCAAGGCATTTTATGACAGCGCTGTGCAGTACTTCTCTGTTCTTTGCTCAGCCGTGATAGTGTTATCAAGAATACATTTTAAAGACCACACAATTCTTCGGAAACATTTTTCCCAACATATTTTTTCTCGAGCAGCAGGGCATAATATTAATTTCCGATTCCTTTCTCAGATTATTCCATCATACTAATAGATCACTGCCTGGTACAGTATCAATGCACACAGAACTGTCAAAATAAATAGCTGTACTCAGCACTTTCATTTCTTTCTGTTCAGTAGAGATCTTGAAAGCCAGAAGATGTTTATCTACTAGAACAGATGATGAGGGTGTGTGATGACAGTCTTTTCTATTGTCCATTACTTACATTAACACTTATGGCATTTGGCAGATGCCCTTATCCAGAGCGACTTACAACTGAACAGGGGAGGGTTAAGGGCCTTGCTCAAGGGCCCAGCAGTAGCAGCTTGGTAGTGGTGAGATTTGAAACTGTGTCCTTCTGTCGAATGCCTTAACCACTGAGCTACCACCTCCTACCAGCTACCAGCAATTCCTTCTCAGAGCTTCTTGTTAAAGTGTGTTGAGTGCAGGTGTCAAGTCAAGTTTATTTCTATAGCGCTTTTCACAACAGACATTGTCTCAAAGCAGCTTTACAGAATTTAACAGTTAAGGTGAATGATGTGTATTTATCCCTTATGAGCAGCCGTGGCAACTGTGGTAAGGAAAAACTCCCTTAGATGTTATGAGGAAGAAACCTTGAGAGGAACCAGACTCAAAAGGGAACCCATCCTCATTTGGGTGATTATAGAGTGTAATTATAAATCTTTAAAACAATACAGTGTGGTTTGGTTGTTTTTTATTTTGTGTCCGAGCATGCTCAATTCTTTCTACAGTGACACACACAAACACACACAGATGTTTTCTCTGCAGGAGCTATTGGTGTTCTGAGTGACAGCTTGGCCTAAAATGACATGTACGATTTCCCCCTTAACCTAATTGTAGTCTGTCAGTAAAGACATGGAGTCTTGAAGTTGATTTAGACAACAAATAAGGAAAGTTTGCAGCTTTGGCACCTTGAGCGTGTAAATGTTCACACACTTTCTTAACTTCAGATCATTTTATTTTTTTTCTTATAAGAGTTGCATTTCATTGTTTTGTTGTTGCAGGAATTGGTGGGATGGAGGAGTTTATTTTGAAGTCGGCCACTATCTCGTCTACGGCCGCGTGCCCCCCTTTTACACCGCTCAACTTCGAAGCCACGCCCATCGTCAGAGTGGCGATAGAACCCAAACATCCCAGTAAGTGTTTGCATGCCATTTGTACACACGCACACCAAAAAGTGATATAAACAGAAGTGTGAAAATGGCGGATCCGGCCTGTGGAAGCAATATTGGCTGTGAACAGCTGACAGTCGGTCCATCTGTGCGAGTTATATGTAGCAGAGATAAACATAATTTGGCTGAATCAAGTTTGAATCTAAAAAAGCAGCACCAGCATCTCTTATGCTAACGTGATTCTCGCCAGATTCCAAGAAAATTAAACTTTCAAATTGCTTTTGAACTTTGTGAGAATTAAAAAATTGAATCATTCTTTTGCATGTAATTAGTTGATCCCATAAGAAAATGTTTAATTGAGAGCATGAGCTCGACTGATTGAGTTGTAAAAGGAAACTGGTTTAATTGTAAGTAACAGTAATCTTAACATAAAATAATCAACACGTTGCTGTTAGAGAATTCTTCTTCCACTACGTTAATCTACTAGCTGCCATTTGTAGAATATCAACTAAAAAAGGTCAGAGGAGCCCTAAATACATTACTGATTATTCATTTGTTAAATTAATGGAAATTGTACTTGTGTTTAAATATCAATATTTTTTAATATTATGATAATTTTCTATACATTTTCATTCAAATCTTAAAAAACTTGGGTGTTTTCATAAATACTTTGTGGACAGTATGTGAGTTAACTTGTGCAATTATGACTGATGCACTTTGGGGTAATTTAGCAATTTTTTATGCTTCTTACTAGGGCTGTAACGGTACACGTATTCATACTGAGCTGTTTTGGTACCGGGTTTTTCGTTCGGTTCAGTTCAGTGTAAATGCGATCCTTTTTATGTCCGGAACATAAGTAAAATCTGAGTTTCCTCACGGACGTATCAATTGGCGGACCGCAAGTTAGTGTAAACTCCGCCCGCACTTTGAGCAAAGTGTCCCTGTTTCTTCTTTTCATTATTATTATTATTAATAAACTTGAAGACATACACAACAACTCCAGCGGTATAAAAAAGAAATTACAGTTAGTGACTCTATACTGGAAATACGATTTGTAGTTAATTGTAAAACTTGTTTATATATATATATAATATTCTATTTTATCTATAGGTAAGTTTGAGGTCAGACCACTTGACTTCTCCCTAAGCCTTGGCAAGATTTTTGTGAACAGATGCATTGTTATACTGGAAAAGATTTGGGTCTCTTAGTTACAGCGAAAGTAAATTGTATTGCTTAGCATGCAATGACATTGTGTACAATTGTGGCAACAGTTTAGGAAAGCTGTGAGTGTAGTTATTAAGAACCTGAATGAAGTACTGTATATTTAGTTCTAATCAGGGAAACCTTGTGAGCTACATGCAGGTAGTTTGAATAACCTGAAAACTATATCTGTGTGAATATACATATTCTTGTTAGCTATAATGGATTTTTAGCTCAGCACACAACTAAAGAAGCAGACTATAGACATTGAGCGGGTCTTTGCTAAGTGTAGAAATTGTGTAGGTTTAATTTCTGACATGAATTGCATTCCCAGCTTGATTGTTTTAAGCTTTAATTAGCAGTATGTAGCAGATCAACACATGAACCCATTGCCTGATGTGTGTGGCAAAGCATCTTTAGCATCACAGATTCCATGCCAACCACAAGAAGCTCACAGTAATACTTGCCCTCGTATGAAACCCATTAGTGCAGATGATGGTTAAATGTTTCCCATTTTAGAGCACAAAGGAACTGACTGATTACGCACACGCGTGCGCACACACACACAGCTCATTGTAGGGGTGACGTTTGTTCCATGCTGATGCAGGAGTGCCATGAGGTTAAATGAGGGCATTAAAAGTTTGAACAAAGTTTGAAAACATTTCAGAGTGTTAACACTAGGTGGTGTGTAGACATTTGAAGGATGTGGCACTTCACTGCAGTCAAAGGTAAATTTACATAAACATAAATGTCTCAACAAGCTTCCAAGTATGGGAACAACTAAGTACCAAAACTGATATGAAAACCTACAATTTATTGTTAATGATGTCTACAAAGAAGAATCCAGTCTGTCTGGTTACTCTTTTGTATGCCTCAAATACTGTTACACTTCGGAGAGGAGGCTGTTGACAAAAGTGGACTCTGTCATACTTTTGACCTTGCTGTGACCTTGACCTTGTCGAAATCTATTCAGTTTCTTCTGGTTGCAGGGATCAATTGATATAAATCCTAAAAAAAATCACACAAGAATCTTGAATGAACAAATGTAAATAAACAGGTAGCCGGACAGCCTGAGAAAATTGACCTCCAGCACCTAGTAACATATAAAATATATAACTTATAACTCATTCAATTTGTCGAAAAGGGTTTGTGGATTTATTTGTGGAATATTAATTTTGCTGAAAACAAACGTTTGCAGGATTAGCATGTAGAGCACTTCATTGGCAAGCCATTCTGAATGTATGAGAGATGACTGATTGAATTTCCACTTGAGAAACATGCATATGAAATTTGTAGCAAGATTCTTACTTAAGAAGTTGAGTACAAATTTATAAATCAATAAAAAAATATATTTTACAAATTTAAAATATAATTTACAAATATCCCAAATAGTATAGCTATCTATACCAGGGGGTCACCAACGTGGTGCCCGTGGGCTTTTTCTAAAAATAGCTGTTTCAACTTTGTTAAATGATTGTTGATAATTATTATGAGAAATCATTAACCTGATCAGTGTCTTCACATAGATGAATATCATTAATTATTAATAATAACATATAATAAAAGGTCAATTTAGCAAATTTGTTTTTTCAGATCAAACTGAAAACTGTGTGTATCAAACTGGTAGCCCTTTACATTAATCAGTACCCAAGAAGTAGCTCTCAGTTTCAAAAAGGTTGGTGACCCCTGATCTATACTATACTATACTATATACAACTACTGTATACTACTATACAGTATTCCCCCGGTTTATCGCGGAATTGCATTTGCCACATAACTAATTTGTTTGGCTGATTTTCCCGGTCTCTCGCGGATAGCACGAAAGACCAAAAAACTTAGATGGAATTGTTTTTATGGAGTTTTATGTTAAAATAATGAAATGTATTAATAAACATATTATCGATTATAAAATGAAGTAAAATGTTAATACAGTACAGTACTGCATACATAAAATTTTCTGGGTGGCGTCCGTTTATCGCGGTTTTTCGCGTATCATGGGCGGTTTAGGAACGTGACCACCGAGATAAACGAGTGATTACTATAATACTATATTGCCTCATAGTAATGCTAGCTGTACATTGGCATATTTTTTTTTTTGGTGTCTTAATGGTTTGACGCTTGTGTATGTGTGCTGAACTTTTGTCTGGCTCTGTTTGCCGGTGTGTAGGCGAGATGCCCAAGCTGGTGCGGGGGATGCGTCTTCTGAACCAGGCCGACCCGTGTGTGGAGGTTTTAATCCAGGAGACTGGAGAGCACGTACTCGTCACGGCAGGGGAGGTTCACCTGCAGCGCTGCCTCGATGACCTCCGAGTAAGGTACGCACACATGCACAAAAATATCTTTTATATAGCTTGGCTGTGAGCATTAGCTGTAATTTGTACACAAAAACACTTGGCTACAGTGAGTTGCTGCCGCTGTGTTTATAAGATGGCTTGTTATTCAGTAAGCATTCGTGAGATTGAGATGCAGTTGATTATGAGGGATGAGGGACGAACAGAGATGCGGTAAATCGGGTTAGACCATGAGTGACAGCTGAGTTGCAGCGTTGATGATTAGGTATGAAGATATTATTCTAGACAGCGTGTGTGCGTATGGGTGCGCGTGTGTGTTCGAGTTTCAGCAATCAGCGAGCGATGTGATTCCACACTACCTGCAGCTCCACCTCTTTCTGCTCTTACCTTTAACTAGAGATTGAATCTTAGACTTTAAACCATTTAGTTTTACAGTGTGAAGGTGAATAGAGATCATCTGACAAATTTCTTTGATCGTTGTGATAATCCGAGGATACACACATCATTTTCTCTTTCTTCTGCTTTTTATATGTATATATGGACTTGCAATTTTATAGCATTTACAGTTAATACAATGAGCTCTAAGCAGTTGAGGGTTGCAAAAGGATCCAGCAGTGGCATCTAGGTGGTAATAGGATGTAAACTCACAACCTTATGATCAGAAGTCTAGTGCCTTAAAAACTGAGCTACCACTTCCTTGAACAAAAGCAGGAATTTTAACCGGACTTACTGAAGAAGAAGAAAAAAAAGAAGTCATCACAATGCAAACTTAAAGACAATCAAGGCATCAAGCGCTCATGCTGATTATACTGAATCCCAATTCTGACTGTTAGATGAGTACAAGGTATTCGGTTCAATTTGTCTGATTTAATGTAATGTAAGGAAAGAAAATAACAAAAACAATATAATATAATATATGAGGCACCATTTAAATGCATTTATTATTAGACCTGTATTCCCTTCACATGCAGTATTTTAATAGAGTAATTTTGCACCAGTTTGATCAGTATGATTCTCACATTAATGTTTAATTTGTCAATGTTTGGCAGTGCCAGTGTGCTTTCTATAGAGAATCTTGATCGAGCTTTGGCGCTAGCATGTGGGCTCATCAGCAAGCTTTCCAGTTCTCAATTTCCCACCTGTTTGTGCGCACTGTAGTTCTTTCTTTCACACTTTCTCTTTCATCCCCTGCATCATTACATCTATGTGAACCTCATCTGGAGCTTCACTGCTGCATGTCCAGATCAATACTCTTTAAAGCGATAGTCTGTGCCAAGAAAGTGTTGATGCCTGCATGCCACTGCTCTGCTAGTGCTATCTTCACGCTGTGCTCTGTAAAATAGGACTGCAAAAATCATTTCAATATTACTCAATATTACCACACAAAGTCTTGGGGATATCTGACTAATAATGTATTGGGTTAGAGGGTAAGTTAAGGGGTAGGGATTAGTTTAAGGCAGGGGTGTCAAACTCAGGCCCGCGGGCCAAATATAATTTGATTTTGCCTGCGAGATCATATCAAATGTGTATTAGAGCTGGCCCACCAGTATATAGCGCATACACTGCTAATACTACAAATCCCAGAATGCTTTGTTAGTGCAATGGCGCATCAGTCGAGACCGCTGAAAAACTCAGAATATACCCAGCGATTTGCCGACTTTGAAACCCAGAAATGCAGATTTGAACTGCTCAGTAATCCTTTTGTGGTTGACGTGGAAAGCGTACCAACTAACCTCCAAATGGAGCTGATTGAAATCCAGTGTAGTGACACGTCAAGTCAAAGTACGACTCTGTGTGTGCTGCACAGTTTCCATGTTTCCCCCACGACACACTGCCCCAACTCCCTGCCCAAGCTGCTCAAATGCTCTCTATGTTCAGCAGCTCATATCTATGTGAGCAACTGCTTTCTTTGATGAAGATGAACAAAACACCACTCAGGAGTCTCACTGATGAACACCTTCACTCAAACCTGAGGATGTCCTCAGCTCAGAGCCTAAACCCCAGACATTCATGCACTTGCATCTAAGAAGAGATGCCAGGTATCTGGCTTGAACCAATGTGCATCAAAGTGTAGAAACTAAGCTTGAATGAATGTTGTCTTTATGCACTACTCTAAGGCATGGACTGTTACTAGTTGAAAGATTGCTTTTTTTTTAATTGAAGGAAATTATTATTATTTTGGGTTGTTTTGTTGTTGGCCTGTGAAAAAAGATTTACATTAAAAAGAAACTCGAAAGGCTTTAGATAGAGAAAGAGAGACATAAAAAGAAACGAATACCACTGATGTGTGTTTTATTAGTATTAAGCTTCGGTTGTTCCAGATTCAATGTTTATGCAAAACCAAAGTTTGCTTCCATATAACAAGGTTCAACATTACATGTTTAAAGAGAACGGAAAACATGCACAATTGTAGTCAATTTTTCAATAAATATTGAGTTTGGCCCGCGACTTCGTCCCAGTTTTTAATTTTGGCTCACTGTGAATTTAAGTTTGACACCCCTGGTTTAAGGATTTGCTATTACAGGTAAGGTTATGGACTATGGATTAAGGGTCAGAGGTCAAATCTGAGTTTAGAAATTAGGGTAGAGATTAAGTTTATGGTTTATTATCAAGCAGAAGTCCCCAAACAGTACTGCACTGTGGAAGAGTTGCTACCGGGTCGAAAGAACGTTTTCGGTAAATGTCTTATATACACACATGCACACATTGTAAATATATATATAGAAAAAGAAACAAAAATGTATTAAATTTATTATTTTCCTAAACAGTCTACAAACAATACCCCATAATGACATGAAATCTTTGCAAATGTATTGTATAAAAAAAGGTACATAAGTATTCACATAACCTTTGTTATAACACTTATCCTTGAGATGTTTCTACATCTATATATATTAGTTAACTGTGGGAGATATTTATATATTTATAAAACACATACAGTACAACCAGCCCACCAGTAAAGTACACTGAGGTACTGAAATTAAAAGTCTCAGAGTTTGAATGCTTAATATCAAGGCAATGTGCTGAAATGGGAAGTTTGGAAGCAAAGCCGTCCTGTGAGATTCTAGTCCAGGTTGGCATGATTACCTTACATAATTAGTGCAGATTTGTCAGCTTGTACATTCAGGCTGCGAATCTTCCATTTAACCACATTCCACGGGCGCTGTACTGAATTCAGATGTGATGACTGGAGAGGCCACTGAAATACACTGATTCATGATCATGTGCTTGGAGTCAGTTTGAGATGAAACACTGGAAGTAGCTGTCTAAATTGTGCCCAAACGCTTTGTAAGCTGTGGCAAACAGGTGATCGGATCTAATGTGCAATGTAGCATTCTGATCATTATTACATCACCACCAACAGACTGAACTGATGCTGAGGCTGACATTTTTAAGCCTTCATGTTTTGCAGTAGAAGTCATATTTATCAGATGAGGCACTGTTTTTTTTTTTCTTTTTAATCTTCAAATCTCTGGTTTTGTGAGTCTGTACCTTCTTTAGCGTCAGATTCCTGTTCTATTGTGTTCATATTTCGCCCATCTAACTGAAGATTAGATTTGTTTCCCTTTTCTGAGATGCTTTTCTGCTCACCACTGGTGTAAAGTGTGGTTTTATATACTGTAGCCTTTCTGTCAGCATGAACCAAGTCAGCAGTATATATATATATATATATATATACACACACACACACACACACACACACACACACACACACACACATACAGTATATATATAAAATTACCATTCTGCAGTTCCTGGATAAACCTTTAAATTCTTTATTTCAATCTCAAGGACTAAACACGCATTAGCATAAAGATGCATTCATAAATCTGAGCGAGAGATCTTGTGATTATACCTGTGCACTAAACATCTTATGCATTATTTCTGCTTGCAGGAGCTCATATTGAAATTTTAAATATCAGAAACGCATTGCGGTGCAGGAATTGTTAAAGCATGTTAAGTCTTCGGCAGATTTGCTTCTGGTTCATCTGAGTGTACTGTTTGTTAGTGTTTAAATGTAAATAAATATTGCTCATAAAATGTTGTCCTGAACACCACAATAGGTCATTAGGATTATTAAAACTGATAATCAATTATCTATAATATTATTAGTCATCTAGAACATCTGATCTCACAGTTCAACCTATTTTATTATTCAAATATAACACACAAGCTTTTTTAATGTGATATATATACTGTGTGTGTGTGTGTGTGTGTGTATATATATATGTATATATATATATAAAATATTTTTTTTTTTGCAGTGTGAATAATAAATATACAGCTGCTCTCAGGGTTTCTGCAACATTTAAATAAAAAATATCAGTTTTAGTCCTTAAAAAGTCTCAAATTCAATGTTCTGGGTCTTAAATAATTTTAAGCAGGTCTTAATTTTCTGATGTCCATGTAATGCTACCGCTAATGCACATTACCACAGCACTTTAGAATTATTTTTTGTTTTGTTTGTTTCCTTGATGTTGTAGTTCTTTTTTTTTTTCCCCAGTCCAAATATAATTCGCTTTATTGCAACTACAAATGAGACAAAATTCCAACAGCCAATCAGCTTTTTGTTATTGGTGTTAATCTCTCTTCAATTGTACCACAGATATAAAACTGATTTTATTTTTCAGCTATGGGGAAGTGTAAGTTTAGCAATAATTCACCTTAAAAAAAATGAATTTAGGGCTTAGTTAAGCCAAGTTGCTAACAATGTATTTGTGTTTTTGATAGTGATAGTAAGTCTTAAATTGCATTCCTAATGGCTTAAAAAGGTTGTTAAAGAAGTGAAGAAAAGAGTGCAGGCAGGGTGAAGTGGGTAAAGAAGAGTGGCAGGAGTGATTTGTGATAGAAGAGTATCTGTGAGAGTGAAAGGGAAAGTGTATAGGACTGTGGTGAGACCTGCGATGTTGTATGGTTTAGAGACAGTGGCATTGAGTAAAAGACAGGAGGTGGAGCTGGAGGTAGCAGAGCTGAAGATGTTGAGGTTTTCGTTGGAAGTGACGACGATGGACAGGATTAGTTTATTAGAGGGTCAGTGCATGTAGGACATTTTGGGGACAAAGTGAAAGAAGCCTGATTGAGATGGTTTGGACATGTGAAGAGGAGGGGCATGGGGTATATAGGTAGGAAAATGCTGAGGATGGAGCCACCAGGAAGGAGAAAAAGAGTAGGACCGAGGAAAAGGTTTATGGATATGGTGAAGGAAGACATGCAGGTAGCTGGTTTGAAAGAGGCAGATGTAGAGGACAGAGTAGTATGGTGACGGATGATCCGCTGTGGCGACCCCTAATGGGAGCAGCCGAAAGAAGAAGAAGAATAGTCTTAAAAAGGTTGTACATAAGTCCTTAATTTGACTTAGTGAAATCTGCAGAAATCCTGTGCCTATAGGCTGGGGTTCCTAAAAAATTACATACTGCAAACTTATAGTTTCAATGCTGCACTCCAGAGCCATGATTTTTTTTTTTTTTATATATACATACACTAAGCTTGTTATCCAGAGTAAGAACGTGCCCGAGTAGGTGAATGCAAACTTCCACCACTAGCTCCTGTCTGAAAAGGACAAGTCCAGCAGTAGACATCTCATTAGCAGGCATCTCTCTCCGTTATCAATTTTTTTTTCTCTTTCTATCCTCCACTGCTTTTCCTTCTTGCCCTCATCCTCTGACATTTTGACTAGCAGTGTCCTGTCCATGCCACCATTTACACCAGCTTTGATTAGACACACGTTAACATTAAGCTCTACTCTTGTCGGTGAGGCAGAGGTCAGCCCCTTAGTGTTGACTCCTCAAGTTCACAGTCTCAAAAAAATCGACTCGGTATCTCCGAAGCAGCTGCATTTTCCTCTAATTACCGTTTCTGTGCATCTTCTCCTCTTCAGCGTGTCACTCTTGACCTCTTTCTATTCCCATACGAATTTTCTGCACACAACGAGGCGTAAAAAATCAAACTGCATTGGCCCTGATTGATTTTTTTCTCATGCCCTGTGCACTGCATTTGTATTGAACAGATCTGCAAAAGAGTGCTAAACATGTTTGGCGCTTACCTATTTAGCACACTAAAAAAAACATTCTGGTACGAATAATTGAATATATTTCTGATTTTTCATAAAAATTTTTATTATTTAGTATCATTTACATTATGGAAAATTAAATGAAATGACTGATTGCTTTTGATTAGCTAGTCAGTTATTTATTTTACACTATATTGTGTGCTTTTTGAACATTCCCCCACATTTAGTCCTTGTTTGCTGGTATAGTAACCTCCACTCTTTTGGGAATATGTTTGACCAAATTCTGGAGTGTCCTTGTGAAGATTTTTGCTCATTCAGCCACAAGGGTTTAAGTAAAAACAGGCACTGATGTAGAATGAGGAGGCCTGGAGTGCAGTCAACATTCCAGTTCACCCCAGAGGTGTTTAGTAAGGTTGAGGTCAGATCTCTATAGCAGGCCACTCAAGATCTTCCACTCCAACACATGTAAATTATATCTTCATAGAGCTGGTTTTGTGCACGGGAACAGGTTTGTGTAAACTTGTTCAAAAATGTTATACTACTTCTTCTTTTGGCTGCTCCCATTGGGGTCGCCACAGCGGATCATCCGTCTCCATACTACTCTGTCCTCTATGTCTGCCTCTTTCAAACCAACTACCTGCATGTGTTCACCACATCCATGAACCTCCCTTTTGGCCTTTCTTTTTTTTCTCCTTCCTGGTGGCTCCATCAGGCCTCTCTCACTTTGTCCCCAAAATGTCCTACATGCGCTGTCCCTCTAATAAACTCATTTCTTGTCTATCTTCATCTCTCCCAATGCAAACCTCAACATCTTCAACACGTCCAAATCCAAATACATCCAAATATTTCCAATATATATCCAAATATATCAATTGTGTGCCTCCAAGATTGTAGTAATAGTCTTGGGACATATAGATGGAAAACTTGTGTACCAGAACTGTTTTCCATATAGTGTATATCAGTATGCCTGTAATTTTGGTCCTCTTTGTTGCCGTAAATGAGTTTGTGTCTTGTCAAAATTAAGTAGAAGGTACTTTGGAGTCCAGGTAATACAAGCCTTGAGACAAATTTTTGTGGTAAGGCTTTAATCTTGACTCATGTGTTCTACTACAAAACTACTTAATGTTTATAAGTCAAGCAGTAGTTAAAAAAGTAGCCAATTGGATAACTTTTCTGAAAATTCAAGTTAATTCAATTCAGTATTATTTGTTACAAAAAAAGTTTATAAACTATGACTTTATAAGTTTAGTGGCTATTAAAATATATTTTATAAACGTATGCCTAATCAGCAACCCAATGGTGACTACTGCAAGGAAAACTCCCTGAGGTTATAAGAGGAAAAAAACAGACTTAAAAGGGAACCCATCAATGTCAATTCATTATAGTTTTATCATTGTTGTTATGTGCTGTTCAGTGATGGGGCTTAAATGTAGAACTGTTCATGCAAACTGCAGCCCTAAGTCATTGTTACAAACTGTTTACATTAATTACAGTCCAAATCCTCATAGTTCTTGCTTTGTTCAGTAACTTCATGGATTAAAAGGGCATCACAATTTTTAGGCATTTTCTAATTTAACAGTAACCTGCTTCAGTGTATTTGTAGGCTACATTTTTAACAATGAAAGTAAGTAAATCAGTACAATTAATGGGATTTAATAAATAGGTACCAATTCTGAAATACACTGGGATTTTGTCTGGGTGAGCTGCTCGCCCAGTTTAAGTAGTTAAAACTGAAACTGGGCATTAAAGCTCCTTATTGATTAATGATGGATATTGATGGATGGAGAATGCTTTGTCTGCTGCAGCTGACAGTTGGGTAGTGACTTGCAGCCGACAGCTCTGAAAGCACTCTTTTACACAACACTGTTCACAATGATACCTCTTTTTTATGTTATGCAAAGGGCAGCAAAAACAACTGAAGAAGCATTAAAAATGTGCATAATTCTTTATTTCATGCAAAGTGATCAGATCAAAGACAGTAAGCAGTCTATTAAAGCAAAAGCAAAAAAAAAAAAAAAAAAAAAGGTTTTTGCAATGCTTAATGTGATTCCTTTGCAAGTATCTTATCTATGGTCTTTGTAAATGTTTTAGATAATGCTATGGGGTGAGAGGAATTATAGCATTTAACCGTAGCTTGATCGCATCTGGTTGTACCGTTGGATTGGGGTAAATGAGTCAAATGTGATGCCAGACTGATTTGTCTATTTAATAGTAGTATCAATTTGTCTGTAGTTCAGTTCGGAAGCAGGATAGTTGGCTTTGACACTTTTTAATGACATTTTAGTGGTCTGTTTTAAAATGCAGGTATAAGCAATTATACCTTGGGGCAGGATTTCACCGCAATTGATTTTCATTTACTCACTTGATCGAGTTGTCTAGGGTCGAAGGGCAAACCTATCAAAGTCAATCAATCAGGGAGAGTTTCAATAATGTTGGGTAGTCGATGTGATTGTGCATTTAATGAGGCAGCGATGCATCATGTATGTTTTGACACAGTTCGAATGAAGTGAGTAATGAAAATAGATTATTTTACACTGAAGGCTAATTTTACATTTTACATCCACACTAATTGTCAGTATAAGATCAAGGGTGTGTCTGTGATAATCAGTGGGCCCCGGTTTATTTTGAGCGGCATTTTCTAGGTCTGAAATAGTAGCATTCCTTGCTTTTAGGGGATTTTCAGGGTTACTAAAGTGTCTATTTAAAATTTCAGATGATTTCCTAATGAAATAAGTACATTTGGAAGGAAGTCTAGAATTTCTTGTTGATTATTTGGCATGTATAGTCTAATTGGGGATTGTGTAGTAGGGGTGTGTGATATCGTTAGCTATTTGCGATTTCATATTATTGAGATTATCACAAAAATCCGAACAAAACACACCTACAGAGTGCATGCATACATTACGTGATGAAATCTAGTTGATTAGACATGTTCATGTGCACATTTAGAGTGCAATCACACACTGCGTGATTCAGTCTATAAAAATGCATTTAGAATGATCACAAAATAAAAGAAGTTAATATTAGGAGAATTACGTTTTAGACACCGGATTGGCTGTTTTTGCTTTATTTTGGCAACAAAAATAATAACAAAAAAAGTGTCTGAGCAACATTATGGTGTTTCATTCCTGAATGAATCACCTGTTTAAATGATTCGGTTCAGCAGCAGTGACTCACCTATTAACAGTGACTTGCAGTTTTAATGTCACACTTAAATTATTTTCTCATTTTTTAAATAATCTTTAATATCAATATTGAATGTTATATGTCTAAAATATCAGAACATTATTTATGCATTTGTAACTGCAGGTTAAAGCATTACATGTCCCTCTGAGCTGCATTGAACAGTGTGTAAATACATGCAAATGCCACTTCAGATTCAGCTTCTGTTTCCTCTGCATTGCAAGAATGAATTTTGTTGATATTGATTTTATTTGTTTGGTAACAGCCAAAATGTCAAATTATTCTAATTGACTGATTAAATGTATGAATTTGACTCGTAAGTGGATGCATAACTTGATTTTTTGAAAAATGGCTTTATAAAGGTAAAACATGCTCATAAATGGTAAAAATCTGTTTAAACTTATTGGAAAAGATTAATCTCTGTCTGCTGTCAACCGATCACCACACACAATTTAAAGAATATAAAAAGTTTTCAGAGTCAAGTGTCCACGGTCCTCAAGGCACGAGCACAATAACACACTTAGCAAATATATGTTGTCTAATTATCATTATTGATCAAATTAAAAAGTACAGAGAGATTTTTTTGCCAATATTGCACACCCCTATTGTTTACGCTTCTTTCTTGTCTTCTTTTTAATGTTAAAAAGTATTTTAAATATGCACTTTTCTGGGTATTTCCCAAAGTACTATTAATTGGTACAATACTTTGTCTATACCCAATCATATAAGGATAGTGTATTTAACTGTATCTAGGAAAGCTGGCCTCATTTAAAGCATTCTGCTTATAAGGTCTAATACAAATTTCCATTAAGGCACTGTTTAATTCATTTACAATAAGCATGTTGCATATTAGACCTAATAATTAGCAGTCCTAGGCCAAAGGTGGCTGTGTATCCGGCATTATCTAATTATATGTTAATTATATTACATGAACAAAGTTTCTGCAATTTACAATATTTTTGTTTTGCTTGGGGAGCAGACACAGTCTCAGTACTATGCAACCTGGGTGATGCCTCAAGGCAGCTAGCAGATGTAGTTTTTTGCTGCTTCCTGACCCTGACTCTGGATTGCCACCAATTAACAAGGTTTATTTTAAGACTAAAGGCCAGTGGTGGATGAAATACCCAAAACATTTAGTGGAGTTAAAGTAGAGATACAGTCTGTAAAATATTACTCCAGTAAAAGTAAAAGTGCTCCCTTTAAACTTTCCCTTGAGTTTTTGCCTTCAAATGTACTTAAGCATCCAAAGTACTTTGATTTATTATGGATATAATGTTCCTATTATCATTTTTGTCACAAGACTCTTCACTTAATCAATTCAGTTTATGTAAAAAAAGACTCTGTTTCTCTTAACACACCAACCTATTAATAGACTGATACTAATGAATGAAACACTGATTGATATTTATTACAATTATCATGAGCCCAAAACCTTCTTTTCAACTACTTACTTACTTACATGTGGCGAGTTCGAGTCTGGAGTTTTTTTCCATCATTTATTTCCCTCTACATGTTCTGCTTGCTGTTGAACTGATGCTGAACTGTATGTTGGTGATAAGCAGATACCACCAAGCGCTAATCAAAACAATTTGGGGGCAATCCAGGTCATCACTAGGGAGCAGCAAAAGCCAGTGGTCATGGGTTTAAGGTCTGTCTGCTAAAAACGCTTGTCCATAAACATGAAGTGTTCCAGAATGCGTTATCAGGTTTTAAAAATAGCCCTGACTGTCTACTGTGCAAGAGCAGGTCATGTCGCCTGGCTTACAGCCACTAAAAACGAGGTCACTTCACTTCACCAGTCACAGGATGATGACATCATATCCCCCTGATCCCCAGCAGCTCTGGGCAAATTGGGTCAACTGCTGTAAGTCTGACCCTGTGGTTATCTGTTGTTGTGTCATTAGAACAGATGTCTGAGGGGTGCAATCTTTCCCCCAATTGTGTTATCGATGAATGGGAAATGATTAGTGGGATTAATGGGTTGAATGTTGGTTTATTGTATATGTTATCTCAGTCAAGGGCATGTGTCTTCTGTTCCTATAAGTATAAAACTTTGGAAGCTTTTGGGAGCTATGGAATTTAAATGAACTCGATTTTAAGAAAATAACTTATAAAGATCTTATAAATAATATGTGATTATGAAGGTTTTGGAAAGACATGGATAATCTGTTGTAAGGACAGAGGCAGCAGTGGATAGTTGACTTCACACAGCTCTTGGGTCTTGGCTGCAATTGTAAGCTGTGTCAATGATGGTTTTCTCTTTGTGGGCTGGTTTCTACCCACCTCCCTTATACATTCAAGTAGGTGGATTAGTCTTGGAAGATAAATTGGCCTCTGTCTGTTGAAGTTTGTAAATCTGTTTTTTAGGGGTGTAACGGTACACGTATCCATACCAAACCATTTCAGTAATTTCGGTACGGTGCACTTGTGTACCGATTGCAATCCTTGTTTTACGTGCGGAATATTTTGTTTTTCGGGTTTCCCTGTGAATGTGTGGAAAAGTTAAGTTCTTAAAAAAAAATCAAATAAATCAAATAAAAAATCTAAACAGGTCTTTTTTTTTTTTTATTGGAGCACTATGATTTAGTAATTTTTAATTATATATTTTATTTTTTATTTTTTTTTATTTTATTTCAACTAGGGCTGCAACTAACTATTATTTTGATAATCGATTAATTTGGACGATTATTTTCTCAATTAATCGGGGAAAAAAACTAGGTTTTGTTTATCATAGCTATATAAAAACCTACTTCAGGTTATGTATTTATAAAGATGTACTTAAAAATACAAAAGCCACATATTGAGTTTAACTCTCTTTAATTAAGACATTTTAAAACTTTTTGTGGCTGCTTGTTCAGGAGTGCATGGGGGATTCCTCATTGCACAAATTCACTCATGCTGGGTTGTTTGTTTCTGTAAAAAAAAAAAAAAAAAAATACAAAACAGCATTTGAGTATTCAAGGTGAAGCAATTTGTGTAAATCAACATTTGTATTGTTTTTTTATGATAATTGCAGATGTAAAGTAAATTTAACAATTTTTGTTTAAGAAAAATACACAGACATTTTGTTCAGTTGTGAGAAGATAAGCATCTAGAATATATAATAAATTTTGTGTAATAATTAAATGTTTTAATTATTATACAAACTATGAAAACAAGCATCTGAAAACCACAAGAGTGACTAAAAATGTAATTGTTTACTGCTGCTGTTATTTGCTGATTTTAGATTGTGTTTGTTCGCACCGTTTTCATTGAATCCAACACTATGACGAGAGCGAACTGATTGCACAACCTGATGCTCGCCAGTCACGTCAGAACAGATCTAATGTCCCAAAGTTACAAACAAACAGTTTATACAATAGCACTTCATTAACCTGCATGATTTTTACATGATGAGAAATATTGAGTTTATGTTTACTGTGCTGATGTTTCGGCTTCATCCGTGACTTGGGACGTACACTTTTTCCTGCTGCCGGTTGACCCTGACCTCTCTGCCATTTCGCAAGCAGCTGCGTTATCTTGCAGTCACGCTAAACCGAAACCTGAGCAGTTGCCAACGAATTTCATTATTGATTATTATTTGTTTTTTCAGCCCTAATTTAAACCAAGCAGACAATTTATTTCAAATTGAAAAAAAAAAAATATCCTGTTGATGTTCTCAAAAGTAAAAAATAATAAACAATGTTAATAAAAAAAAAAAATACAGAAAAAACACAAGCAATTTTATGTTTTGCAATTCTTCCCCCTACTGTAACAAAATTGAACCGGACCTTGACTTAAAAAAAAAACAATGTACTGTTATACCCCTACTGTGTATGCATGTTGCCTTGTGATGGATTGGTGGCCAGTTCAAGGTATATTCTTACCTCTGCTCAACCCTAGTTTCCACTTTGGATCCACTATGATCTTGACCCTGGTTTATATTCTGCCTATAATTCATTAATATTGCCTGACTATACCCAGAATACAGTTTATTAATGTCTGTATTGGCTGATCTTTTTAATTATACAAGATGTAGGACTGAATCTAGTACCAAGGTTTAGTTTACAGCTTACACTTTTTCTTCAAGGAAACAATGGGACAGAGGTGGAAAGAGAAATACAAAATATTCTACTCAAGTACTGTTAATATAATGAATGAATTAATTTAAACTCTGTTTTAATTTACTTTTTTTTAACAGGGTGGGGGATTCTGTTGCAGTTCAAAGGGTATATAAATCTCAAATTAGTTGTTTTTCATTCAAGGAACACTTTTGCATTAACAAAAAATAAACAAAATTAAAGTTAAATACTACAGTCCATGATAATAAGAGAAATCACAAATGCAGATTCAGAATTCAGGCTGTGAGCGCATTTATTGCAACAACTTTCGATTTGGTGGTATTTCGCGGTCAGCTGGATCGGCATCACTGTTGTTAGTTTTGTTTGTTTCTATCTTTCAATTTTGTGAGTTAAGCGTGTTCGGCCCATCAGTCAGTCTGTGCAGTAGTTTCCAGTTTGCGATTTTTTTCCATTCTATAACTTCAATCTTTTTGTTTTTTTACTCAGTAATGGATATGATTTAAAAAGTAGTTAAGTTCAATACTGCAAACAAAACATAAGTAAAAAAGTTAAATTACATATTTTAAAGTACATTTAAAACTACAGTAACGTGAGTAAATGTAATTTGTTACTTTTCACCTCTGCAATGTGAGATGCTTACAATTCTAGGGTTTACTCTGTATTTTATAGTTACAGGACTAGGGCTATTTGGATGGCTGTGAATTTCAAGATCACACAGAGACAAAAGAAAGACATACTTTGAAGTAAAGGAAAAATAATTTGAATGGATTTTTAGGACGATTGTCTTATTAATTAATAAGCAAGGGAAACGTAGAAAGAAATTGGCTGACTTGATAAAAAATATATAGTAATAATTAGGTGGGAAGACATGCAGAGAAAAGCACAAAAAAAAAGGCTTCTGTGTGAAATGCTAATCCAGAGAGCTGTCAGCCGACTCGGTGTGCTCTCTTCTCTTTTCTCGCTGGATATTTCGAGTAAACAGTCGCCGCAGGATTATCGGCTCCCAAACCTGCTCAAGGACTGTCTGTGTCTAACTGAATTATAGGATGTTTTTTGGTGAAAACTGCAATTGCAGTCAACCTTCTGCCCCCATTGACCAACAAGTAATCAGTCTGGCCAATTGTTCATGATATAACGCAACTGTTCTGTTCGCTAATTAGGGAAATTTTGTCCTACTGACCCAGGTTCAATTCTGTAGAATATCTAGCCATTGTAAAATGGAAATCCAAATGACGTTCTAAGGCTTGGGAGATCATCCTGATGGACAGGTCTGAAGGCACAAGGAATGGAAATAAGAGATGGAGGAAATGTAACACCACCAGCTTTTTCACCCTCTAATTTACACATTAAGAATTTCCCAGAATGGTGATATGATAGCAGAGCTCCAAGACTTGAGCTTGGGTTCATTCTTGTGTAGAGTTTCACTTGCTCTCTTTGGTTTCCTCCTGATTTTACAGTTTTATTTTCAATCTTTTAATCAAATGTCTTTAGGTGGATTGTTTACACATTAAAGGTGTAAATGAGTAAGTGAATCCAGGATGTCCTTGGCTCAGACTACATACTTTGCCTCCACTGTACCCCCACTGAGGTTACATTAAGATGAATGAAAAATTAACTTTACCCATAACTAAACAAAATTGTTAGCTACATGCTCATGACCGATCCTTAAACCTTCAGCTTTGTCCGATTTGGACCGATTTGTCCGCAACACTATTGCATAATCTATTCACGATTTTCAAATTCAAATTTTATTTGTCACATACACATTTATACAGAGTATGACATATAGTCAAATGCTTTATAAAAAAAAAAAAAAAAGGATTGTAAAAATGTATAAAATATAGTATAAACGCATATTAAAATATAATCTTACTAAGTATGAATAAAAATATATATTATATATACACACTAGCAAGAAGGTGTATATATATGATGGATGGATGTATATGACAGATATGTATGACAGAAGTACAGATTAAAGTGACTCAGTGTGATGTAATTGTCATTAAAGTGTCTATATGCTTGTATAAAAAAGAAAAATTGGAACTTGCATAAATGTTACATCCCTGTTTTCCCACTCGATGTTGCCGTTGGTTAGCAGAATAATTTATTGTAGCAGTCATTGGGTGTTTGTGTTTGCAATTTGTGTTTATTTAGAAAGCGTTCAAGATGAATGGATGTTTGAATGTGTTCAGCCTAAGTGTTTAGTTGTAAATTAGCTTTTCATACACTACCAGGGTTTACACAAGGGTTCAACCTTTTCTATTGGCCAGAAATAATATTTTTTCTCTCTTTTTTTTTTGCTTTTGTAGTTATCCAGTCCCAGCACATAATGAAATAATGAATTCATTGTTTTGATTACTATATATGTTGTTGCTAATTTTGCCCCATTCATGACACAGTCTTACAGGGTTTATTATTACATATTAATAGTGTTTAATACATTCTCCAATTTTTTTTACATATGAAGATGCAATCTTAATGTAGGCTACTTGAGCAATATATAAATATAACATGTATTTCAATAAGGTTAAATGGGAAATTCAAGTGTAAGTGGATCAGTGATGGACAAACTAAAAAAACCATGTTCTTGAGTTAAAGTAGACATACAGTGAGAAAAAGTTATTACTCCAGTAAAAGTAAAAGTGCTCCTTAAAAATTTTACAAATCGTTTTTTGTTACAAGATTCTTCACTTAATCAACTCAGTTTATGTGAAAAGACTCTGTTACTCTCAGCACACCAATCTATTAATAGGATAATATTAATGAGTCAAACACTGATTGATATCAATTCAAATTATATCATGAGCCCAAAAGGTGATGAGTAGATACCACCAAGCGGCAATCAAAACAAATTAAAAACAGATTGCACGCTCGACACTGATTGGTGGCTTGCTGCGTTTTTGACCAGTTAAGTTTTTATCCACTCATAATTAAAAAGGAACAACTGATTTTTGCAAAATGTAGTTGAGTAAAAAGTAAGATATTTGATGTTGCGGAGCTAAAGTAAAAGTCCCCCGAAATGGAAATGCTTAAGTAAAGTACATATACGTGGAAAAAGCTACTCATGTACAGTAACGAATTGCATTCACTTTGTTACTGTAAAAAACTAATACAAAATCTAATTCTGGAGTGTGGGGCAAGACATTTTCTGTGCCCAGGCGGTCAAATGAATTTCCTATCCATTGTATTTCATTTTTGATAAAAGACTGGAAGATTGGAATTGGAACACGGACCTCTCCTGACTTTCCACATTTTCTATGCATTTCTTATTCCTTTTTTTTTTTTTTTTTTTTTTTTTACTAAAATGGATTTTCATTTTTGATTATATTCACAGGTTTGCCAAAATTGAGATCAGTGCCTCGGCACCTATCATCCCATTCCGTGAGACTGTGATCCGTCCCCCGAAAGTGGACATGGTTAATGAGGAACTTGGACGCCAGCAGAAGGTTGCGGTGATCCATCAAACCAAAGAGGAGCATACCAAGCTCCCAGAAGGTGTTCAGGTAGATTCAAATGGCCTGGTGACCCTTACCACCCCCAACAAAATGGCCACAATCAGAGTTCAGGCCATTCCGCTACCTGATGAGGTGACTTGGTTGCTGGAGAAGAATGCAGAGCTCATCCGAACCATGGAGCACTTCAGCCTGCTGGCACGAGAGGGCAAAGCTTCAGAGATTAGTTCAAAAACTCTAGAGGAAATCCGTGGATTAAAGGCTGAATTAAAAAAGCATCTTCAGGGCCACAAGTGGAGAAACGCAGTGGATCGGATCTGGGCTTTTGGACCTCGCCGCTACGGCCCCAACATTCTTCTGAACAGTGTTGAAGGATACCAAAGACCATCGGTGTGGCAGTTTCTCCATTTAGACCAGGAGAAAAGTGAAAGCGCTGCGCTGCGGGATTTTGATAACAGCATCGTTAGTGGGTTCCAGCTGGCCACGCTTTCAGGCCCCATGTGTGAGGAGCCGCTGATGGGCGTCTGCTTCTCCTTAGAGACCTGGGACATGAAAATCCCTTCTCAGACAGCACAGAAGGACTCACAGGATGACTCTATTTCTCAGCAGCCTTTGGAGACAGAAAATAATGAATGTGACCTTGGAGATGAGGGTGAGGCACAGAGCAGGCATCGAGACATGGCCGACTGCTACGGGCCGTTTTCAGGTCAGCTCATTGCTTCCATGAAAGAGACGTGCAGGTACGCCTTCCAAGCAAAGCCACAACGCCTCATGGCCGCCATGTATACCTGTGAGATCATGGCTACAGCCGAGGTCTTAGGTAAGCAGATCATTTTAGCAATTATCATTTCTTCTTGAGCATCCAATATTTATTTTATTATGATATAATGACATACTGAGCTTTTTTGGCCTAAGCCCAAATGTTAGTGAACAAAACTGATGTCAATATTTTCACACTAGATAACAGTTTAATACCTTATCTTTGATGCCTTTAACAACCTGTTTGTGAAAACGCTCTTCATCTGTATCTAAACATGCTTTAGCTCTGTCTAGACAGCATGATGCAGCAGTGCTTTAGTCTTTTAGTCTGTCCAGCTACTTTACTTTGACATCTGTACATTCAAGATGTTTATGCTAATAGCATTGTCCTCAATTAGAGTCTGTGGTGCATTTCTCAATCATATAACATTGAACTTCGGCTGATTACATGTCCTCGTTGGTTTCTTCCTCAATGTAATCAAGAAAATAAATTTTCCTCTTTTTAAGATGCTAACGGCAAAACTTGGCTGTTGTCCAATATGTTTCAATAATTGGGCCGTGGAACTGAAAGGGAAGGAAATAAAAGTGGTAGCTCAGTGGTAAAGACTTTGGACTTCTGATCAGAAGATTGTGAGTTCAAATACCAGCATCACCACCGCTGTATCCTTGAGCCACATCCTTAAATGGAATGATTGAAAGCTGCTCTGAATAAGGCGGAATGCTCTAAATGCTGCAAATGTAATTCTTCGAGATCACTGATTTTTTATTTATTCTATTAAATTTACACAGCGTTTTCACATCACTCCCCCAATAACTTACAATAATTCTGTTACAGCTTCATCCAACAATTAGCACCTTCACCCATTGCATGTAGTGCAATTAAAACATGGGTAATGTGTTTTAGGGTGTTTTTTGTGTTGTTTTGGATTTGTCATCCTGCATACATATACAAGCTTATGATCCAATACAATCTCAATACACAGCCAGACAGCTAGCTGCTAGACAGACAGACAGACAGATGGGGGATTTACTATATTCTACAGCTAACTATATTTACTAACTAGAGCTCCAGCAGAATTGCATAAAAAGAAATAACGATTCATTGAGTAAAATGAAGTAATTTTGTTGATGGAACTTCATGTGTCCAGACTGTCAATGTTTTTCTTTTTCTTAATCGCCAGCATTCACATTGAAACTGTCAGCTTTCACCAGAAGCGTAGCTAAACAGCTGATCATGAGAGGCATTATTATTATTTGTATATTTTTTTTGCATTGTGTAACATCATTCCATTTGTCAAACAGTGTTACACGATTGTGTCCCGGCACATATGCTTTTTATTCTCACGCTGTGCGTGAGGGATGCATTGCAATGCAACTTCCATGTGTGTTCATGGTCAGAGAGGTGCAATTCTAAAAAGCTGGATTTTTTTGCAGGTCTTGGATTCACGCTTTCTCTTGGATCCAGTGGATCCAGAAGGTTTTCACGTGCTTCACTTTTTCCACATTTTGTTATGTTACAGCCTTATTCCAAAAATAGAATTAAATTGATTGTCCACCTGTGGTCAATTCAGTTGATTGGACATGATTTGAAAAGACACACACATCTATATAAAGTCGCAGTTAATTATGCATGTTGGAGTACAAATCAAGCCATGAAGTCCAAAGAATTGTTTATAGACCTCCGAGACAGGATTGTATCAAGGGCACAGATCTGTGCAAGGGTAGAGAAAAATCTTTGCAGCATTAAAGGTCCCAATGAGCACAACGGCCTTCATTATCCGTTAATGGAAGAAGTTTGGAACCACCAGGACCACCAATGAACCCGATGGTCACTCTGATAGAGCTCCAGAGTTTCTCTATGGAGAGAGGAGAACCTTTCAGAAGAACAAACATCTCTGCAGCACTTCGCCAATCAGGCCTGTATGGTAGAGTGGCCAGACAGAAGCCACTCCTCAGTAAAAGGCACATGACAGCTTGCCTGGAGTTGTGCCTTTTACTGAAAAGGCACCTGAAGGACACAGACCATGAGAAACAAAATTCTTGAACTCTTTGACCTGAATGCCAAGCATCATGTCTGGAGGAAACCTGTCCAATACCATCCCTAGTGTGAAGCATGGTGGTGGCAGCATCATGCTGTGGGGATGTTTCTCAGTGGCAAGAACTGGGAGACTAGTCAGGATTGTGGGAAAGATGAGTGCATCAATGTACAGAGACATCCTTGATTAAAAACCTGCTCCAGCGCGCTCTGGACCTCAGACAGGGTCGACGGTTCCTCTCCAACAGGACAACGACTCTAAGCACACAGCCAAGATAACAAAGGAGTGGCTACGGGATGACTCTGTAAATGTCCTTGAGTGGCCCAGCCAGAGCCCAGACTTTAACCCAATTGAACATCTCTGGAAAGATCTGAAAATGGCGGTGTACCGACACTCCCTCTCCAACCCGATGGAGCTTCTGGAAAGAAAAATGGGAGAAACTGCCCAAAAACAGGTGTGCCGAGCTTGTAGCATGATACTTAAAAAGATTTGAGGCTGTAATTGGTGCCAAAGGTGCTTTAACAAAGTATTGAGCAAAGGCTGTGAATACTTCTGTATGTGGTTTTTCTTTTTTTTTTTATCTTTTATTTTTAATAAACTTGCAAAGATTTAAATCACACTTCTTTAACATTGTAATTATGGTGTATTGTCTGCAGAATTTTGAAGAAAATATAAATTAATTTCATCCATTTTGGAATAAGGCTATAACATTACAAAATGTGGAAAAAGTGAAGCGCTGTAAATACTTTCCGGATGCACTGTACATTTGTAACGACTTATAAGTAGTACTTTGACGGTCATAGTTAAACACCCAAGAACAGACTAATCAGACTAAATAAATGCATTTAGTTAGATAAAATGTAAGGTTTAAAAGTGTGAAATGTGCAGCAGATCAAACACCCAGACTGGTATGTTGACCAACATTGTGCTGAACTAGACAAAAGTTACTCATAGAAACATTATACTTTTGCTAAGATTTCTTTGTAAATTTATGCAATACAAATTGTTCATTCTGTAATCTATTGCCACCATATTTTTTTTTTTTCACCACAAACATGTATTTGATTTACACACATTTTCCCTTTGATTACAACAAGGCTAAAGTGATCCCCTGAATAAACAGGGATAATATTTATCAGATGTCTGTGACCGTTTGAAAGCCAGGCTGTTTTGCCTTTGGAGGAAAAAAACTGACAGTGGTGAAAAGCTATTACTAAATAGCAGTGGTGAACAAAGTCCACAAACTATGTACTTGAGTTAAAGTAGATATACACTAGGTAAAATATTACTCCAGTCAACATAAAGGGTTCCCTTTAAAATTTCACCTGAGTAAAAGTACAAACGTATTTGCCTTTAAATTTCTTTAAGTATCCAAAGTACTATGATTTATTATGGCTATAATGTTCTATTATCTTTTTTGTTACAAGACTCCACTTAATCAACTCAGATTATGTGAAAAGATGCTAATGTTACTCTTAACACACCAATCTATTAATAGAATGATATTAATGAGTCAAGCACTGATTGATATCTATTAAAATAATCATGACCCCAAAACCTTATTTTCCACTACTTTAAAAAAGTCACGCAAATAAGGACACGGGTGTTGGGGCAAGTTAGAGTCAGGAATCTCAAAATGCACTGCTTGCTGTTGAACTGACGCCGAACTAAATGTTCGTGCAAAGTAGATACCACCAACCCGGCAATCAAAACAGAGATACCCTGATTGGTGGATTGCTGCGTGCTTGACCAGTTAAGTTTTTATCCACTGATAAATAAAAAGGAACAAATGATTTTTTTAAATGTAGTTGAGATAAAAGTAAGATATTTGACTTTGAAATGTAGTGAAGTTAAAATAAAAGACTCCCCAAATGGAAATACGTAAAGTATACAGTAAAGTACAAATACACAAAAAGCTATTTAAGAACAGTAACGAATCTGTTACTGTCCACCACTGCTTAGTGGTCTTTGTGTCGATGAGGCACTTTTTCTTTTTGCGCAACGATTTTCCTTTTCAGTAGAAACAGCAATCAAAGACAAAAAAAAAGCATTTTTTTTCCTACATTTTTTTTTTTTTTTTTTTTTTAGAAAGGAAAACTATGATATGATGCTATCCTTGTACATGAAGCAAAGATGCCTTTCAGACCAGCTAAGAGCTAAAAATTACATTTGTGTAATAAGACAGCAGCTAATGTTAGCCTAATGTTACTGTTTCATGGATGGAGCTTAATATTATTATGATCTCACACTTGGAGGGTGTTAGTGTTAATATTAAGGCAATGTCTGAGTCTAGACTACTGATTTAATACAGTAAATTAAAGATAATTTAATTGGTCTATATCTACATTAGCTTTCATAATAGTTGCAGATTTTATAGAGGTCATATAAATTGGTTATTGTAATTTGGGTAGGTGAATAGCTATTGACTATGATTTTTTTCTTTGTATTAGTGATATTTGAAAAAATCCATTGTGTTTGCAACTATAGCACTAATACCAAATTGATTTTACCAGAGGAAAATTAAGTCCTAATTTCATAATTACATCAAAAGCTCATTATGTTTACACTTTATTTTGAATTGCAAAAACTAGTAAACTAATAGTTATTATTATAGTATTTATATAATATTATTTACTCGTTATTATATATGAGGTAGATGACAGGTCACAAGATAAAACATAATTTCTGTCTTAACCGAAATTTGCACAACAGTATATGTGTGTGTGTGTATACTCAAAACACACACACACACACACACACACACACACACACACACGCACTATTTCATCCATCCTCCCCTGGTAGTTAATCAAACGGGTTTGTAAAATGTTTCCAAACCCACATTGCTTAGCCAGGTCTTCAGGGAGGAAATCGCATGTCACATACACACAGGAAGCAGTGCTCCCTGCTCCATAATTGGAAGCTGCTGTGTGTCGGCCATGTTCACATGAGGTGATGTCATCACATTAGGCCCATGAACAAAGGCAGAGTTTGTCTGCGGAGTGAAAAAATGAGCTGTCAAGCGATCCTGGCCTAAGGCAACCCCTAGCCATAGAGTAACTTTAACCCCGTGTGTGAAAGGTGACATTACTAATAATTACATGACGGTAATTAATAATTTAGCGAACAACACAAAGACTCTTTGCACATTTCTAAACATTATACCTGACTTTATTCAACATTATACCGATTTTATTCAAGCCATGCAATGAACAATTGATAATTGAAACAATTGAGTTGCATCATCTGTGCTGTTGTCAGAGCTTTATACTGGTGTAAATGTGTTACTGTAGGGTAACCAGTGCCTTCATTTTGATTCATATTTAAATCTAGGTTGTTGGGCTATTAGTAGACTTGTATAACAGATACACTGCCCACTCTTTCAATTTTGTCGACGATTCTGCACCTCGTCAGAAATATACTTAGCTATCTATTGGTAAATCCTCGATAGACTTGTGCAGTATTGATTTTTATTGATTTTTATTTTTTACCATTCTTGTAATTTCCTATTTTAAAATATCATGAAAAATGATGCAATCATCCAGAACTGATGGCCTTAAAAAAAAAAAAGACAGGAAAAAAAGCATTTTCACCCATTTAGGATTAGAGCAGTAGACGAGGCGTAATAATATCGCCAGCCGTACAGCGGTAATCGCTTAAACTCACCTGGATGGTGGATGTTTAGGTGATTCGGGAGTAATGTGCAGCAAACTGTAACAAAAACATTCAGACGAATCCTTTTTCGAAATTGCCTGCTTAATGTCCACGAGTCAGGTATTCACTGCTGATGCTGATGAAAAAAAAATAATTATTTGCAGTGACTGGCACAGGAAAATGTGTATAAAAATGCAAGTTAAAAAAAGTTAAACAAAAAAAAGAAAAGAAAACAGCATCAAGTTTAAAACAATATGAATAATTTTCTAATTATCACAACTATTAACACTTATTGAATCAAAGCTTAATGTGAATAAAATGGCTGCATGTTTGATGTACTTTTAAATGATAACACTTCGTGGAACTCCTATGCAAACTACTAAAGGATGGTTGGTCTGATAAAATATATATTTACATATAATCAGAATAAATGAATCACTGGATATAATGGTGGTGTGTGTAAAACCTTATCTGTATATACAAGGGGAGGTGGTAGCTCAGTGGTAAAGGCATTAGACTCTGAAGCCAAAGGTCCCAAATACTAATCCCAGCCACACCATGCTGCCACTGCTGGGCCCTTGAGCATGGCCCTTAACCCTCAACTGCTCAGTTGTAAGTCGCTCCGTATAAGTGCGTCTGTGAAATTCCATAAATGTAAGTCTAAATCCAATGGAGTAAAAAAAAAAAAGTTGAAAGGAAAGAAATAGAGTACAATTAAGCGAAAAAGATTTGACAGTAATGGAGTAGAATGAAATGGTATAAAGGAGAATAGAATAGAAACAGAACATTCAGAATTCTTCTTCAATCATAGCCCAACATGTTAAAAGAATGTACCGTATTTTCCGGACTATAAGCCGCTACTTTTTTCCCAAGCTTTGAACCCCGCGGCTTAAACAACGAAGCGGCGAATTTTTGGATTTTTCCTGTTTTTTTCCCGGTTTCACAAACTTCAAGCCAAAAAACTGAGCCCCATAACATTAGACCAATAAAATTGCCGAACGGGTTCAGGTGAACCAATGAAATTCTTTATATTAAATCAGATGCGATCCCACTGAATCGGGCCGCACCACATCATAAATATGGATGAGGTTCCTCTGACGTTTGACCTGCCGCTCACTCAGACTGTCTACAGGAAATGCGAATCATTCGTCACACTGAAAACAACCGAGCATGAAAAAACGCACTTCACCTGTGTTCTGAGCTGCACGGCATCAGGAGAAAAGCTTCACCGATAGTGATTTTTAAACGCACGATGATGCCAAAAAAAAAACTCCCGAGAGAAATTGTTGTGAAAGGAAGAAGGAAGACAGTGAACAATGACTTTCTTGGTAGGCTACTGTTTAGATACAAGCCGTGTAACAGACAGTGTTTTTTGTTAAAGCCTGTGTAAAGTTCATTAGTTTCAGTGTAGACACCTGCGGCTTATAGACAGGTGCGGCGTATTTATGTTCAAAATAAAACTCTTTGTCAAATTCAGTGGGTGCGGCTTATATTTGGGTGCACTTAATTGTCCGGAAATTACGGTAATGATAATGGAGGTTATGAAGTTTTGGAGTTGCTTTGACTTCAGACAGTGGAAAAATAAATATATTTTCCTGGAGGCTGCATGATTATAGATATGCGGATTGAAATGTGAAGTGAATGCTGACTGAAGTGAAGAAAATTTTTTTAAAAAAGGAAGGAGGAATGGTGTTCTCATGTGTACATGCAATAGGCTTTCTTCAAACTCAAGCTACAGTACATAGGATTTTATTAATTAAAATTTGTAGAAGAAAACATGATCACGTCAGGGAAAAATATAAATACATTCCAATGCAATGTTGCTCAGCTGACGCGAGGCAATCTGACAGTCCTGTAATTGTAATACACTGGGATCGCTGACTGAAAACTTCACCGTAGCAGCAATTACACGTTCGGTTTATGTCGATACAGTAATCTCAATGTGTGTAATACAAGTCCGTGTGTAGGTTTTTACTCCAGAAATGTTCA
The DNA here is from genome assembly GCF_014805685.1 of Silurus meridionalis. Taxonomy (NCBI): domain Eukaryota; kingdom Metazoa; phylum Chordata; class Actinopteri; order Siluriformes; family Siluridae; genus Silurus; species Silurus meridionalis. The sequence goes on from NC_060892.1 coordinate 8,422,175, forward strand.
AGCGAGGTATTAATACAAACCCAGGATTTGCCTCGCACCGCAATTAGTGTCAGAGCTGCTGTTCTAGAATGATCAGAATGGAGAATTCAACAGCACTGTAAAGAATGTTTGATTTAATATAACACTTGTGAATGAGATAAACTATGGATACCATGCTTTAAGATTCCTATGTGCTTTTTGAACATCCCATTTCACATTTTGGTGTGTGGTTGTGTAGATTTGTACTCACAAAGGTGGAAGAAAAATCAAGGTGCAGAGTTCAAATTCATCCCAAAGTAGTGTTGAGGTCAGAGCTCTATAGCAGGCCATTGAAGATCTTCCATTCCAAACTATGTACACCATATCTTCATAGAGCTCACTTTGGCTTTATCATACTGAAACATGTTCGGGTCTCCTAGTTCAAGTGAAGGGAACATTTAATGCTTCCACATCCAGGGAAATTTTATACAATTTTGTGCCTCCAATTCTGTGGAAACAGTTGGGGAAAGAACTGCATATGGTTAAAAAAAAAAAAAAAAAAAAAAGACAGGTGGTGCTATTTTTTGTCCAAGCAGTGTATTAATTCATATTTTTCAGAAAGCATAGAAAATTTTTGAATGTGAATAATACGTCATTCCTTGTTGTTAAGGTAAAATAGGTTATTCTTAAAATTGTTATAATTAATATTTTAATAGCAACACCTTATAGGTTTTCTTAGACCACCATGTGTCTGATAATGTGTTTCAATAAGAAAGTTTTAAAATTATTTCATAATTAATAAAAAAAAAAAGAGAAATTCAGTGGTGGACAGTAACTAAGTAAATGTATATCATTACCGTATTTAAGTAGCTTTTTCGTGTATCTGTACTTTACTGAAGTATTTCCATTCGGGGAGACTTTTACTTTCACAAAGTAAAAGTCAAAGATCATATTTTCCTGAAATACATTTTGTGAAATAAGTTGTTCCTTTTTATTTATGAGCAGTTTAAAACTTAACTGTTCAACATGCAGCAAGCCACCAATCAGGGTCGAGCTCACACTCTGTCGCTTGGTGGTGTGTACTTAGCACAAACATACAGTTTAGCATCAGTTAAACAGCATGCAGAACATTTTAAGATTAATAAATTATTTTAAACTCGAACTTGCCACAACACCCTCAGCCTTATTTCCGTGATTTTTTTTTTTTTGTTGAAAAAAACATTTTGGGGGGCTCATAATAATTTTATTAGATATCTTCTTCTTCTTCTTTCGGCTTCTCCCATTAGGGGTCGCCACAGCAGATCATCCGTCCCCACACCCCCCCTGTCCTCTACATCTGCCTCTTTCACCCCAACCACTTGCATGTTTTCCCTTACCACATCCATAAACCTCCTCCTTGGCCTTCCTCTTTTCTCCTACCGATATACCCCATGTCCCTCCTCTCAATATGTCCAAACCATCTCAATCTCACCTCCCTCACCTTCTCCCTAAAACTTCCTACATGTGCTGTCCCTCTAATAAACTAATTTCTAATCCTGTCCATCCTCGTCACTCCCAACGAGAACCTCAACATCTTCAGCTCTGCTACCTCCAGCTCCACCTCCTGTCTAATTTTATTAGATATCAATCAGTGTTATTAATATATTGGTGCGCTAAGAATAACATGAGTCTTTTCACATAAACTAAGTTGATTAAGTAAAGAGTCTGGTAACAAAAATGATAATAGGAACATTGTAGCCATAATAAATTATAGTACTTTGGATACTTAAGAACATTTGAAGGGAAATAGTTTTGTACTTTTACTCAGGTGAAAGTTTAAAGGGAGCACATTTATTTTTTACTGCAGTATATTTACTTTAACTCAAGTACATGGTTTGTGTGCTTCATCCACCGCTGGAAAAAGAAGAATGAGAAACTCTAAATGTAGTGTTCACCCATAAAAACAAAACAATTTATCCACCTTCCCCATTTCACCTTCCCCATTTCATAAAATGGTGAATGCTCGCTCTGACTACGCAGACGTGTAGACGTTCTCAGTGGTGTGTTTGTGTGTCATGCGCCGATACTGAATGATTGCACTTTTATTAGTTCTCTCTGCGAGTTGGAGTGCAGTGTGTGTGTGTGATGGTTTTCAGGCCAATTGTTTCGTCACTAGTGTTTGTGTCACGTCCCGAGCCACTGGTCTGCAGTGTGAAGGGGGTTAAGTGTCTGAGTGATGTCTGAGTGATCTCTAAGGCCGGGGATGAAGAGGTCAGCGGTCACCCGTCTCGCTCGCTCGCTCTCGACTGTCTGTCAACAGTTATTATTGTATGAGCTGAGCTCTGTTAACACACTCTAGTCTCCTGAGCTTCTTCATAAAACTCCCTGCCTTTAGCTCTTCCCCTCCATTTCCACCTATTCTTGTCGTGTAAGTATGTTTGTATGGGCATGAGTTAAATGATGTGTGTTTGTTTAGAAAGAAAGATGTTATCAGGAAGAGAATTAGCAGACAAATCCTACTGTGTGTGTGTGTGTGTGTGTGTGTGTGTGTGTGTGTGTGTGTGTGTGTGTCTGCTCTATGTCATTATTAGCTTTCAGAATGTGATGACATTAATGACTGATTATTAAAGACTTGTTTATGTGTGTGTGTTTGATTAGGCCGCGTGTATGGTGTCCTCTCCAAGCGTGAAGGTCGTGTCCTCAACGAGGAGATGAAGGAGGGAACAGACATGTTCATCATCAGAGCCGTGTTGCCGGTGGCCGAGAGCTTCGGATTCGCTGATGAGATCCAGCGGACGAGTGGCCTGGCAAGCCCTCAACTGGTGTTCACTCACTGGGAGGTGAGAGTGTGTGTGTGTGTGTGTGTGTGTGTGTGTGTGTGTGTGTGTGTGTGTGTGTGTGTGTGTGTGTGTGTGTGAGAGAAGGACACTGGGAGGACATATGGAAAGGAGAGGTGGAAGGATGGAAGGAAATTAAACAGATTATTAATATTAGAAATGGTCAATAGATAAGGAAGTAAATGGAAAGAAAGAAGCAATAATGAAAATACATTAATTAATACATTGAAATCAAATATGATGTGATCAAATTAAAGGTAGGAATGAAAATGGATGGATGGATGAAAGGGATGAAGGATCGAAAGAAAGAAAGAAGAAAGGAAGGAGGGATCAAACATTGATCTATGGATGGATGGAGAAACAATGAAAGAAGGATATAAAGAATTGATGTAGATTGATTGAAGGATAGAATGAGAAATTAAAGGAAAGAAAGTAGGATGGATGGATGGATGGATGGATGGATGGATGGATGGATGGATGGATGGATGGATGGATGGATGGATGGATGGATGGATGGATGGATGGATGGATGGATAGATAGATAGAATGTAACAATAAAGAAGCAATCATGCAAATGCGTTAATATACATTATTAAAATAAGCAGTAATGAATGGAAGAGTGTGTGTGTGTGTGTGTGTGTGTGTGTGTGTGTGTATATATATATATATAGAGGGCAGCAGCACAAGTTTACACAAAGAAAGCAGCAGCAGTTTAACTGTAAGAGGAGAACACACACACACACACACACACACACACACACACATACATACATACATACATATATATATATATATATATATATATATATATATATATATATATATATATATATATATATATATATATATATATATATATACATACACAGTGGAACCCGGTTATCTCGCCCTCGGTTACCTCGACAACCCTATTAAGTCGACGTTTTTGAAGTGGAACCGCCAAATTCTCGCTTTTTCTAAGCATTTTTTATCGGTTATGTCGCCGAACCCTAAAATTTGCCATTTAACGTCGGTTATCTCGGTGCAGCCGCAGAAGAACTCGCGGAAGTGGCAGAAAAATCAAGGCTTACAGCTGCTACAGGTGTTGTATTGTATACTGGTGAATCTCTGCTGTTAGTTAGTGCTAGTGTTCGTAGTGTTAGTAGGGGCGCGGCGCGGCGCGGCTTTGGGAAGAAAAGCGCAGCCATTGAGAGAGTGCCGGTGGGAAGGCACGTACCGGGATACGCATGCACGATAACAACGACCGCCGTGAACCAACATATACCAACAATAACGGACAGTGAGAGTGTGGAAGTTTAAATAGGAGCTGGTGATGATGATAAACGAGCACCATATGTGCACGATTGAAGCCGGGAGCTTCAGAGAAAGTGGCCAAGAAAGGGGGCCGAAGGGGGCGTGGCAGGTGGATTCCTGACAGATAAACATGTACTGTATGTATTTTTATAGCATGCCATCATCAAACAAATCGCGGCAATGCTGTTGTGTGAAAAAACCCTCCAAAAACATGTGCATGCACATTCTCATTTATTAACGCACATCAT
>NC_060892.1:8731489-8836489 GCF_014805685.1 Silurus meridionalis
TATTGCACAATTTTTCCAATTTTCCTCTTATCCCAAATGTACACACAGCCAAAAACACGTTTGATGTCCTCTATAACGATGCAGCTAATTTGGAAGATGCAGCTAATTTGGTTGAACTTTTTCTCAACCCACATTCCAATATACCATCTATATCATCATACAGTAATATCTCATATATTTTTATACTTGCTGCAGATGATTTGAGCTAGATAGCTGAAAATGATTGTCATTTGGGTTAAAGGAAAATTGTTTAGGATTTGATTTTTGTTCTTTTTCTCTTGAGGCTCTGAGCTTCTTGTCTGGAGTTTGTGATGTGAAATAATCCTTGAACTGCCTAAAATCTAATGTAATTCCCATATTCTTGTTAAGATCTACATTTAGATTGGACTTTGGATCACTTTGGATTAAAAGCTTCCACCAAATGAATAAATATTAGTGAATATTTTAGATTTCTTTGTCATCTTTGTTAAATGTTGGAATGAGACAAAATGCCTTTACTGTACTGTTTGCCTAAATACAAAACAGAGCCCTTTATATAATCCCACAAAATGTATTCCACCAGCTTCCAATGAATAAATGATGACCTTCTAAACCACTGGCATCTGTTGACTTGTTTGTCTTTTGTCAGCAAGACAAGTCGGTGTGGTCTGTTCTAAAGTGATGAGGCCTAGTCAAGGCAGCGGTTTGTGAGAACATTCCAGATGCAAGGGTCAAACAGCAGGTTCTTTTTTTTTTTTTTTTTTTAAGTGCCTTGAAGTGGCTCCAGATGATCAAGTGATTGTTTGCACTATTGCTACTTTAAAGGATCAAATAGAAATGATAAGGTAGCATTTGATAAAAATTACAGGATCACACTGAAAGACAGACAGCACCATATGTACTTTGTAATTGCTTCGTAAAGTCATTTGCTTCTAGTAGCTATGTGAAATAGAAAATCTACACATTATGCTACAGCTCTGCCATTTGTTCCTGGTTGTAATTTGTAGTATTGGGTTCAAGAACACCTTATGCCAGGCTCACACTGTGCGATTTTAACTACGATTTGGTCGTCTGGGACTAATTTTGAAAATCCTTAAAAGATTCCAGTAATCCTAGGTTAAAATCTGAAATCCTGACAGTGTCAGAAGATTTCAGTCTCCTACCCTTTTTTCCTACGTCGACCGTCAAGAACCAATACTAGCCCCAACCCTGATAATACAGTTAGGTAGACAAATTCAAACTTCAAAATAAAGGGAAAAGGAAAGTTTGTATGACGTTTTTATTATCAAGGCATGTCATTGATCCAAATGAATGTTAAACATTGTTTTTGTTTACGGCTAGCTACTGTAAGGCGAGAGAAGTCGGGTCTGAATGTGTCATGGACTGATGAAGTAAAACTTCAGTTTAATGACATCTGAGATCCTACAGTGTGACATGGGGATTATGTTCGTACAGACTGACAAGCAACAATCGCAAAAAAGGACTTTAAAAAATCGCACATATTGAGCCCGGCATTAGTGAAGACCAAGTCCAAGTCAAACCAAAACCATTGCCAATAGAGTCAGGGTCAAGAACAAGTATATAGCAATTACCAATGTAGCCCTACTCAAGACCGATTATCATAGCAAGACAAGACAAAGATAAAGCCAATGCTACATATGACAAATCTGTCACCCAGATGTGTTCATTTGTTTGATTAGGGGGGAAAAAATCTTAACAAAAATCTACTTTGCTAAAATCAGTGACATGCATGACATGCAGAGATAGACACTGCCATTTTGAACTGTCAATACGTTTTGTACTACAGTCAGGGCTACGAAGAAACTGGGTGCATATTTGAAACTGCAGCTTAAACAATATTGACAAAAGAACTGGGACACTTGAATTTTTCAGCCATATGTGGTTCTTTCCAAAATTATCACAAAGGTACAAAATTGTTTAGATTTCTTCTGGATGTGGTAGCATAACATTTTCCCTTCACTTGGGTTAGAAGAACTAAATCACTTACTGTGCACAAAGCCAGCATCAAGAAGAAATGTTTTTATGGGTTGCAGTGAAAGATCTTCGAAAGAAAGATCTTAGACCTCAACTCTACTAAACACCTTTAAGATATTTTGGAACTCTGACTGTACCACAGGCCTCCTCACCTTACATCAGTATCTGACTTCACCAACAGCGTTGTGTCTGAAAAAGCTCAAATCTCAACAAGCAAACTCCAAAATCTAGAGAAATCTCTTTCCACTAGAGTAGAGGTTATGCAAATGGGGACTAAATGTGGAGTGAGATGTTCGAAAACACATTTAGATCTTATGGTCAGCAGCACATTCTCTATAAATATTAACTACATTTCTTTTTCTTTGCTGCTGTAACAGAGAAATGTTTCCATTGTGGGAAAAGTATATCTTATCTACACTTAAAATTCTATAGAAACACTTTTGGATCTGACCATGAGATTCATGTTTTTGTTGTAGTTCCCATTCCACATTTAGTCCCAATTTGCTGTTTTATTTATCTCTACTTTTTTGGGAAAATGTTCCACTAGATTTTGGAGTGTGCTTGTGGAATTTTGTGTTCATTCTGCCACAAGGGTGAATTCGGCCATTTGATTCCATCCCATTCAATTCCATTTCAACCCTCGTAAACCATATCATAGTAAAGCTGGCTTTGTGCACAGGGGCATTGCCATGCTAATGCAGGTTTGGGTCACCTAGTTTAGTTGAAGGGAAAATGTAATGCTGAAGAATCCAAAGATATCGTACACAATTGTGTGTCACCAACTTTTTGGTCAAAGTTTGGAAAATAATCACATATGGCTGGAAAAATTAAGGTGTCCCACTTCCGTTGCTGAAAAGTCATTTGGTTACAGCAAAAAGTGAATAGTGTGAACAGCAAAGAATATTATTTACACTATTACCTTTAACATAAAGTCAATTTGGTCCTTTCAAAACAGACTTTTATTTACTGCCAACTTTACAGCTAAAAGTGTATGGCTAAGCTGTATATTTGCTGGGCTATTACATTAATTAAAATCACTTCACATTGCAGTGCAATCATCAAACTGGTTGAATAGTTAATTATTTTATTAGGGAATTTATTTGTATTTTTTTGGGGGGGAGGGGGGGTCATACAGAGATATAAAAACAGGGCTTTCTCATACATAAGTAGCTTATTTTATACAATAACAAAAAACTAACAGCATCTAATCTTTAATGTGAATTCAATTGTTTTGTTTTTTTTCCCAATTATATTAAAATTCGGTGATCTGTTTCTTTTCAAGAAATCAATAAATTAATTGGCTGACAATGACAATGGTTGTAATTAGGCACAAAGCCCACAGTATCGTCGTGAATATAAACTGTAAAGGCAGACCATTAAAAACAATGTCCCCTATCTTTGGTTTTTGTAAGCATATGTGTAAACATTAAATTATTCTGAGCTTAAAATCTTCTCTGTTAAGAATCTGATTAAATACAAATTTATATCGATATAAATATTAAATTTGTATATATCTATACAGTGTTTGTGCAAATCTTAACAAAACAGGAAACCTTGAGAATGTCAAGTTCCTGGGAATCCCTGACCATGTTAGTACAAGTGTACAAACACAAGAACTCTATGGATCAGCAAATTAAGGAAAAGTCAAACTGTTATGCTGTTTTGACACGGCTAACCTTCTGAATTTTTATTTACAATTATTTTAAAAAATTACACCAGAAACAGTTGAATCATGTAAATAGAATCTAAATATTTGGATGTGTATTGATCTCAGTTTTGGACTAATTCATGTAGAAGTGCTATGCTTCAATAGATCATTAAAGACTATCTGAAGTTGCTTAGACCATTTATTGATTATATAAGTGATAATTGGAATGGCCTTTCCTAAAGCCTAGAAGTTTTTCTCCTGTAGTTCAGTGAGAACAGTTCTGTATGGCGTCTTTCACACGGATATATAAGTATCCTTTATAAATTGCATTGATAGGCTTTGCTGGTTTGTTATAGGCCCATAGGCTTGTAAAAGACTGATTATGCCAGACTAGCCATTGTCCATCAGCACAGTACTCTAAATGTCCTGAGTGTCTGATGAAAGCAGTTAATGTAGACCAACACAACAAAATTGGCAAAAACACATTAACAATATATAAGAAGTACAACTATTCATGAATGTTGCATTCAGACACATCTGATTAGAAACCATTCATGCCCAAATGATAGCATTTTCCAGAATCATCAATTCAATTTCAGGATTATATATGTAGTCGAATGTGTTTTTAATGTACAATTTTTACCAACTTGAAATATGCTTCATTCGCAGGTAATCAAAATCAATAGCAACAATTATAGCATGTATAGTACACTCTTGAGCAGAAAAGGTTTAAATACCAAGCGTTTTTTTTGTCTTAACAACAAATCATTGGTCAGTAAATGATCAAGAATGAAACAAATACAGCATTTGATAGCTTTTCCATTCTGATTTCTTTGATGGTTAAGCTTTTTGGCTAAATCTGAAGATAATTTCTTTACAGAAAAAAAGAATCAATGTTTTATTTAATGTTGATGCTTGAAATGTTGACGAGTAGTTGGGAAATGTTCTGAAAATTAAAGTGTTAAATTTTGAATCAAACATTTCAATCGTTATGATGATTTTGCCTTTGTGTGCAAGTAGACATTTTAAGTAACTTTTTAAATTCCCTGTTCCTAGCTTCTCCTCCACCAAAAGTAAGCGATCAAATGGCAATACAAAAGGGTCTCAGGAGTGTAATGTGTTTAATTCTCTCTAATTTCCTGACCAACAATTTGTATTAAGACCATTAAAAGCTTCATATTTGGCCATTTTGGGTTTTTAATGATGCTGGGGTTTAGTTTAATGTTTAATTTGTAAACATTAATTGACGTCCTGAGCAAATGGGTGTTTTAAAGATGTTCTGTGCTAAATAGTTTGGACAGATTGGACACACATGAACACTGATACATTTTTTCATGAATCACATGCTTTCATACAGTCTTGCTTCTCTTGGCAGTCGGAAATGTCACATACGACCACTTCCTGTATTGTGTCTTGTTTCGGTTTGTTTAATGCAATGTTTAACTGCATGCTGTTTACTTCTCTCAGTCTTCAGCAATCATTACATGCATTCTGATGTAATGTAATGGAGCATGGCCAAAAAATGCATTGAAGCGAGTTTCAATATCTTGAATATTAGATTTATAGTATTAATCTAGTATTTATAACTTTTATAAGGCTATGCTGAAACAAACATGAGATTATTAAACCTACAGTATTTATGGACTTTTTTTTTATCCTTTCAGTCCTTGCATTTTAAAATGTGGGGTTTTTTTTTTAAATAAGTGCTTCAAAGTAGCAAAAATGCATTCTGCCAATAAAACAAAATAATTCAACCTTGAAATCTGTCAAATATGTCTAGAAATAGTTGTAATAATTTCTCAGTGTGTTTGCTCTAATCTTATATTAGGAAATACTAGATTTATTTTAACTATATTTAAAATATTCTCACTAATACTCCCAATTAACATAAATATGACCCTGATAGTAAGATTGCATGAAATTACCAGGGTAGGTTGGATTTGTCATTTAAAAACTATTGTACTCTACTATATACTGTAAAACTATTGCTGCATCCCAATTCACCTAATTTTACAGTGTTATGCACTAAAAGTATGTACTCTATTTGGCATTGTCTAGTTACACACACTGTCATTGTTGAGAAACCTCTCGTGGCATTTTAGCTTTTCTTTATTCAATATTCCATATATTCAAATTAAAAACATTTTTTGGTTTGTGTTTAACATAATGTTCTTACACTTAAGATCCAATTAATAGTAAACCATTTGTGATACTCATTTTTACTACAGTTGGGATACACCCTAATTCTGATCTTGGATACTACAGTACTTAGGACGGTCATTAGGGGAATTTGCACGTAGCACTTGTTCCCCCAAAATTCAGTCCTTTCACTCTTATCACAAAACCTGGGTGTACTTTCAGAATTTAGGTCTGCTCTGCTTTCTTTCTCCTCACTATGGCTATGAATGATGCATCAGGAAGTCCTTTGAGGACTGTCAAAGCCTCGAGACGTGAAAGGCCTTGCATTGTAGAGTCTTGGACCTGCAGCAGTTCATCACCAACCTGAAGGCCTTTTTGCTCTGCTGTACTACCTGTCAACACAAATAAACCCACGCATTACTACAAAGTGTCTCTTGAAAGAATACTTTGGACAAAAAAAGAAAAATACTACTTGTAAAATATTGTACTTTCTATTACAAACTCCAACCTATATAAACCACATCTTTATGTACCTCACTTTGTTGCCATGAGGGTTTGGGTCTCCTCCCACATCCAAAGACATCCTATACAAATGTGTAACGCCAACCTTTTTGTGATAACATTTTGGAGGTCGAACCATATATGATGTCACATGTCACAATAATATATATATATATATATATATATATATATATATATATATATATATATATATATATTCATCGATGATTAATGGTAAACTGGTAGCAAGGTGTCAAGTTCCAGGCTCTTATGCCAAACATGAAAAACTGCCTCATTTCAAACTTGAGTTAAAAATGACATTTTATTGAGTTAATAAAATACTAAAACCTACTGCTCAGCATTTTTACACTATGCCAGTAATGTCTTCACACAAGACCCATGAAAGATGAACTGCATGTTTTACAGCATGAGATCTCACATCCATGAGTATCACAGTTTTAAAAACACAGTTTTGGTTAAAATCAACACCTATCTGCTTCCCCCTCTGCATGGAATTCACACTCGCATCTGAAAACAATTCTAGCCTTAAACATATGACTCAGTGACCAAACAAAAGGCTGATAGGAGAAAGTTATGAATTAGTTTAAAATGTTCTTGATATTTAGAAAACAAAAACCTTGAATCAAAATTTTGTCATTAATAGAATGTCCTATTCTATGTTCAAATTATTGTTTTTTAATGGATTGAATTAAAATGTTAGCCTTAGATAACTTGCTTCAAGGCAGAAAGTGAGTAAGACACCAGTATTCCAATGAAAAGGTAAGAATTTTCAATGGATACAACTTTTTTTGTCAAACCGATCCTTGAAAACTTAGACTCTGTATATTATTTCTGATAAGTTATTTACACATTTCAATTAACTGCACAACTGAAAGTTAGTACCTGTGTAGATTCTGCTGATGGCCAAAGGTTTGTCTCCATGAATAGAGCCCTTTCCTCCCTCTAGCCCAAAACCCACTCCACCTTCATTTTTCTCCAGCTCTAGAGTCAGGACATCACCACTCTCATCTAGTAAAACAGAAAACGATATAATATAGACTTGATGTCATACAGTTTAATAGCAATTATACTGAATAAAACATTACTGTTATTGGACAAAAATGGACACATGGCGGTTAGCTGTCTGGTACTGTACCTGTGAGGCTCTGCTCTGTGCCAGTACTGCAGCTGGCCTCAGTAGTACTAGCATCAGTGCTACTTTCTGCATCTTTGTTCTTGCATACCACCACCACCGCCTGTTTTAGTTCACGTGCCTGCCGAAGTACTGCTGTAGCATCGCTGTGATCCACGTTCTTCAGGGTCTGTCCGTTAATAGACAGCACCTCGTCTCCTTTCTCTATGGTGCCCTCCAGAGCAGCTAAGCCGTTGGGAAAGATTTTGTGAACCTGCAAATTGGAAGGAAAATAACAACAAAACTCAAACAATGCCAAAGGTTTGTCTCCACGAATACATAGTCTTTTCCTTGCTCCAGGCCAAACCCACTGCATTTTCTGTAGTTCTAGATGTCAAAAATAATAAATAATAAATGTTTTTAAAATGTACTTAGCATCCATGGATTAATGGAGCTAAAAGCACTGTAGTAGGTCAGTTCTCCAAACGTTATCTGATTACAGGGTCAAGATTTGATTACAAACTGATAGCGCTTTAAGATAGTTTTGGAAAATGAATACAATCCTGAAAGCAAGTGGATAACTGATGATCAGAAATGATTGGAAAACTGGGTAGTTTATTTTGCTAAATAACTGTCAGTTAACATCATTAAAACTGAACCATATGGTTGGATGGAGAAGATTAGCCATGCAGTAGTGGATGCTAACCCGGATGAAAAGGTCTTACTCACTGTAGTTGCTTTGTTCTGATCGATACCACCAGCGATAGAGAAACCCAAGCCGATTCCCTCCTCCTTGTGCAGGATCACTACATGGATATCTTCCAGTTGCTGCATGAGAGTTATAGTAAATCTGTCAGCAAGTATGTTCAAGCCATTTAAACATATGAGGGCCAAATGACTAAAAGGTGGTGTTTTACTGCACAGGTCATTTAATGTTGCAGTTGTTGTCCATTTGCCAGATGGGGCTATATATGGTGTGCTAGAGTATGATTAGCATTCAGGAAGAGATCTTACTTTTATCGCTGTGTAAATAACAGCTGTGTCTATGAAGATTTCCAGATCCTTCATAGTGAACCTGACAGGTTTGTTAACTTACTTTTGCTAACAGCTCAGGATAACCCTTTTCTAATCTGTTAAATCCCATTGCTCTATCAAAGGTTTGGTTAATAAGCTTCAGTTTAAAAAAAATCTTTTTGGCACATTAAATTCAGGAAGTAATCAATCATGTTCATGATACACAGGTAATTGCTCCAAAAGAGCAACTAAAAGTGCACGCAGATATACAGCCTCTATAAAAGAAATGCCTACAGACATTCAGCATAGCCAATAGCTCCTTTGGGAAAACAGGGATCGCTGTCGAAGTGTAGAAGCTGCACTTTACCAAAGGCAATGAAAGGGAGGGTGGAGAAATAATACACTAAGAGAGGCTTGAAAGCTTGAGGAGTACGTCTCCTCTGCTACTAAGGGATCTTGATATAATGACAACTATTTTATGTGCTCTGCGATAGCATTTCTTACAGCAGCTGCTAATGTGTTTGGCTCTGCAGTCTCCTGCACTAAGGCAGGCTCTTTACAGATAAGGGCTGACTTTGCTTTGGATCCCAGTATACTGGTAATTATATTGAGCTGGAGTCGCTCCCAAGTATTAATGCCATATACAGTATTGCAGTGTGTATCTGCAATACTTCTGCAATATTCTCATTTTTCCTCTTACATCTGGTTTATGGGACAGAGAATAAAGGTGGGTCATGTGAAAGGAAAATAAAATGCAACCATATATAACGTTCTAAGAAAATAATTCACACTAGTTTGCAAAGCTAGTTGTTTGATTAAAGTGTATTTAATGTCTTATACCTCAGCAATCTCATACCTGAGAGCATTCAGCTTCCTCACATGTCTCCGTATTTGTTTAATCTGTCTTGCATTGAATAGCGAAAAAATTGACTCTAAAAACCTTCTGTTCTGGAGAATTTCCTGTACTTAACCACTAACACTGCACAGCACTAACACCGGAGGTTCCTTTCAAAAATACTTTTTCTTCACAGAAACCTCACCCTGTCAGTTGCAGTCTGAACTACAGTCTAATATCATACGTATTTCATAGTGCATGCTAAAGTGTATCATAGCATAATGATATATAATGTGTTGTCAAATTGACCACCATTAGGATAAACCATGTACATTTGTATATTAATGTTGCATATTCATGAGGCTTTCATAGCTAAATGGAAAATCTAGAACATTTAATAGCTTGCACTTTTTATGTATCATTCCAATCATTATCTAATTCACCTTTAGAGTGTCCTCATCAAGATCTTTGACCTCCTGGATCAGCCTCTGGATCTCCTGAGATGGAATTGCCGAGATCACGGACTGGGCACACACTGCAGAGGGTGTGTTGAGAGGTCGCTCAGATGCGCCATCAGTCTTCTCGGCCTCTTCCCCTCTCTCAATAGTGCGCTCTCTCAGCTCAGCCAGGCTAGGAGCCAAATTAAAAACAAATTTTGTAGTCCTGAACTGTTGCTCTGATATCTGACCATTCCCGTACTTTTGTCAGAAGTTTCAAATGATTTTACTTCATAGTTGTACACTTCAAAGCATTCCTCTAAAGAGTTCAATTGCTTGCTAAAAGATTATTCTGCACCTCCTAATTGGAGCAATTGCTAGTTCTTACATGTTCTTATCATTTTACGGAACAAGAACTTCAGATAAAGATGTCTATTGTATTGCAGTTGACCAAGATTCATTTCCTCTCTAGGCTTACATCAGACAGTTCCTTTATCTTTCTTATAGTGCACAGGAGAGATGAAACTGCAAAAGTTAAATGTGTAAAGACACCTTGTCTTAACAGACAGACAACAGCACCCTTCACTAGCTTTTAGGAAAACTTAAAAGCAAATCATACCTCACAGAGAACCCCTTCTCAGAGCCGTCTGGTGCCTGTAAGCGTAATGACTCAGACAAAGAAATGTCCTCTTCTGTTGGGTTTTGGTGAGAGGTTTCAGATGGCGCAGTCAATGGGTTACCAAGCTTTACGCATGGGGACTGTGGAAGGGATTGCATGGAACGCATCAAGGCATGGGACACTTGGTTGCTGAATGACAAGATGATCTGAAGGGTTTCCCCTTCCAGACCACCTTGACTGTGGACATCCGGAGAAGAGGTGTTCAGGGGTAGACTCCTGGTTCTTAAACTTGCAGTGTGACTGCTGTGGCCCTCCAGTGAAGATATATTTTGTGAAGGAGGATCTTTAGAACTGCTGGACCTTCTAGGGCAATGTTCAAGAGGGGTTGTGACTTCCTGAGCAAGACTTGTTTCCTCATCATCTTTCTTAGCAGAGCTTGCTTCCTCCTCATCTATTTGAGTAAAACTTGTTAATCCCTCATCTTTTTGAGCAGGATTTGTTTCATTTTCATCCTCTAATGTAGAAGGATTCTCTACTAGAGGGCTTACAGAATCTTCAATTGGCTTTGTGGCTGCAGCTGTGTCATCTGTTTTTGGAATCTCATTTTGGAAATCCGTCTTTTTCGAGGTTACTTGTTCTTTTTCAGATGATGCTTCACTGGTGGTGATTGAATCTACCAATGAAGAAGGTTGGTCACTGTCCTGTGTGTTAATCACAGTGGTTTTACTTTTCCATGTCTTGCTAGTCTCTTCAGGCTGTGCTTTCTCAAATCTAGCAGGACTTCTCTCACTCTGCATAAGTCTTCTGCTTGTTGTCTCTGTCCCATCAGTGTTAGAAAAGTTTTCGAATGAGCTGAGCTTTTGTTTGAAAGATAAAGTTGCAGGTGATGAAGTGGCCCTCAGACTAAGTCCAAAGGTCCTTCCAGTATCTGCAGTTTTTGGGGGATTTTTAAAGGCATCAGCTGGAGACCTCCCAGACTTAATGCTTCTAAGACTTTGGCGCACCCAAGCAGGTTTTGGAGCCACTGGTGGGCCCTTTTTAACAGCATCACTTTCCTCCGTCTTTGAGCTAGAGATAGGATCTGTGTTCTCTGAGAATGTTCCATTTATCTCATTATTCCCATTAAGGTCACTCATGATTTTCCGATGGCTCAGGCGCTTCTCAAGACTGTCTGTTAGCCTCACCCAAGGGTCAGCTTCCTGATCAGGGTTTAACGCCACACAGTCCTGATGTCTCAGACTGGCTCTCCTAGCTGGACTGCACAGGTGGTTGGGAGACCGAGAGTCTGAAATGGCAGTAATGTATACAGCATATCCTATTAGTGACCATTCAACAAAACAGCTATGCTACTGTATGCTTTCAATGAAAAATATGAGAGAAAAAAAAAATAACAGGGAACCTAACTAGAAAACATTACTTAACTATGGATCTCAAAAATCTAGATTTTGATCAAGCATTTATATATTTATCATCTCTGTAGTTCAATTATAAAAAAATGATGAAACAGTCAATATAAGTAGACAGACACAATAATCAAATTGACAGCATACCTCTGTATAGTCTGCCCTCCCTGAGTCTCTTTTCAGCCGGATTAGCAGTGACAGGTTTAGAGAGTGCTGTTTTAGTTTCTTCTGAAAGCTCATCCGGTTCCTGTCAAAAACAGGAAACGCTCAGTTGATCACAACACTTTTTTTTTCATTGCCTTCTGAAAGGTGTAGAAACGCATTGCAGTATAATTTCCACATGCACCACTGATGCAGGCACAGACAACCCAAGCACATACTGCAAACACATTCCTAAACTAAGCAGCAAGACAAGGGAAAACACAACAACTGTCACATAATGTTCTGTGCAATTTAGTGTCATCCTCATGCACCACATTTGCCAGAGCAGTAAGAGGAAGTAGTAAAACACCACATACTTTCTGAAACAGAAGCCTTGAGATCTTTCTCAAAGCCCTGTATATATTGCAGAACAACTAGTAGCATGTAGAGAAAGGAAAAACAGGACAATGATTGTTTGGTTTAAAGATGAATCAAGTCAAACAACTTGGATTGTACCCTCAGTGACATTTATGAATTCCACTTTGCATGGTAAAACTCGTTGTGGTTTTCATAAAGCCGGAAATATGTGGCTTGTGTGACTCATGTATAGACTGAAAAACCTTTAGTTTTAATGTTATAAAATCAAAACACCTTTCAACACTAAAAGTACTCTTGAGTTGTTGGGTTGCTTGATCCCAACACACAAAGGTCAAAGATTTTCAATATTTTCAAGATAAATCACAGCATATTAAAGACCAATATGTGTAAATTATATGCGTTAGGATATACAAATGCAAAATAAATCTAATTAGTAAATGCACCTGTTTCCTAAATTTTAGATATTTTCTAACTTTGCAGTGCTTTCACACACTTTATATGCCAAAAGAGGCTTGTAGTCAAGTTGATCACACCTCCTCTCACTTAACTACCATATATGGGCAGTTCATTTGATTTGAACATCTTCCCCTTTGGTAGTTAGTGCTATTGCAGAAGTATGTTACACACACACACAAAAGTCTATGCAGTCTATGAGAGCATTATATTAAGAATTTTTAGACAGAATTGGAATTCTATGAACAGTTTTAATTGTTAAAAACAGGTAAAACAAACAAACATGCAGTATTTTTCCCCATGTTAAGTTTGTCTCAGAGCAAAAAGTTTAGAGAACGTTTTGTAAAATGAGTAACCCTGCTATGTTGACATTTCACTACGCAAGTCTTACTTGGCAATTTTGTGATGGCAATGGATCTTCCTCTTTCACTGGTGAACCTCCACTAGAGCCACTTGAGTCGGTTAGTGGACCTTCCTGGGTGATACCCTGCCGTCTATAGTACCTTCTTGGTAGAGAGCGAGGCCTACCCTTAAAACCCCTAGTCCTCCCGAATCCTGCATCGCACCTCTCGTGACTGACAAAGTTCATTTGAGAGTTGTAGGGCACATTGTAGTCGTCATCGGTATATGAAGTTGGTGATGGCCTTCTGCTGGTCTGAACCTCAGAGCTGGCTGTAATGGTGGCATCCATGCTGTGTACACGAGTGACGTTTTGGTGTTGTGGGACAGGCAACATGTTGCCACTGATTAGGGCACTGCGCTGGCTGTATGCACCCTCGCTACAGGAACGGATCATGGGTTTCTGGGGTCGCCTGCAGCTCATCTGGCTGTGACTTCGCTCTGTGCAGCGCTCACACTTGGTCCTGTTGTGTGAACATTGCTCCATTTTCCTTAGACCTGAGGCTAGATTTAAGATTAGATTTTAAAAGACCTACAAGTTCAACCAGACAGTTTAAGTGCTCTGCATAAATATGGGTGAGTACATCTAAAACCTGCGGTTATATGTACTGTAGGTTTGTGCAGGCTGTATTCAAGCTTAACAGTTACATAATCGACACCAGTCTCTTAAGTCTCAAATTATATATTCAATATGATCTACTGTGCTTCTTAATTCATTAGATTTTTTTAACAAGATGCATTTTTTGTAAAATAAATAAATAAATAAATAATGTGTATATCACTGACTATGCTTATCCATGCTAAATCATTCTTACCCTCCATATTCCAGTGACTCTTGTCTCTCTTTAGTTTGCTGTTCTCCACTGCCTGGGCAATGGCCTCATTCAGCTGCTGTTCAGAAACCTGGACGCATGCAAACAAACAAAATGACTTTAAAATTGAATTTGTTAGACTTTTTTTGACTTGGAAAATCAATCCATGCATCAGCAGGAATGTTGACATCAATCAGTATTACAAGAGATGCACCAAAGTTCATCTAATGGTCCCATCTGTAGTCCCTGGGCAGGTCTTAAATTAAATACAGCAGAGTAACTCACAAAGCATGTAATAATTTACAGGAATACAGAACATAAAACTAAGTGATTGAATATCAGCATTCCTGATGTCATAAGTTGCATCACTGGACGACAGATGAAGAATAAGGAGAGTGCGTTAAGCAAAAAATTATGTTAAAGAAATAATGTGAGAGCAGTCATGGCGGTGTACAAAACAGAAGGCAAAGAGGGTTGCAGTGTGATAATGATCAAGTGCATATTGTGTGAGTTAAGATGTACAAACCTACAAAATGTGGTATACTGTGTGCTATGGGTATAATAGTTGACTAACACAAACAGGTCTCAGTACTGACTTTTGGTTACATTGAATATATGAAGTAATGATGTTTTAAAACTGTGCATAAAAAGCTTTACAAGTCTAGATTACTGATTATCTGCTAAAACCTACTTTGGGGTCAGGGTGTCGACTGATGATGAGCTGAATCGGCCCTGGGCTGCACTGACTCAGAACTGTGTAGGCATCATTGAGTGTCATGTTGCAAACCACAGTGTCATTAATCTCCACAATCTCATCTCCACATCTGAAAAACAGAGTAAACCAGACCTCAAGATTGACTGACAGGAAAGAGAATATTTACAAGTGTGGCTCATAAAACATAAATATAGTCTCTATTTGGCCGAAATCAGTCTCCATACCTTAAGCGACCATCCATGTGGGCCACTGAACCTGGCGACAGGGTGTGAATGTAGATTCCAGCACCACCTTCGGCAGATGGAACGCAGCATAGCCCGATACCAAGGCCTACACCAACCTCTATCCACACAAGTAGACAAGTTCACAGATTGTTATCCAAACATCATATTTATTGGTAATGTTATATCCATTGCTCTAACATATACTTATACTGACCCTTATGCAAGGTGATTTCCATCATGATGCGGTCTCTAGGTTTGGCCTGAGTGCCCAAGTTAGGGAAGTCAGTTAGCTCATCACTGGCTCTTCTGATACCTGTGGTGGAGCTCAGAGACTTGGAGCGGCACAGCTGGGCCACCTGTGTCTGACTGCCAACTACAGCACCCAACCTGGTCCTTACCACCAGTGTCAGAAGACCTTTCTTCACTTGCTTCAAAAACCACAGAGAGCGAGAGGGAGGAAAATGGATTTGAACAATGATGGATACATGGAGAAATGGATAGAAGGATGCATACGAAATGTGGTTTGTTTAATGGTTATAATAATTAGGGAAAAAAGTAGATGAATGAACAGTAATGAATGGATGCATGGAATAAAGAAGATGAACAGAACTACAGATTGACAGTGTGAATTATATTTTTAGTGTTATCATAATATAGTCAGGGATTTTTCTTCCTTATATTCCTTATAAGGCAGATTTAGCTTCAGGTATTCAGTTCAGCCAAATAGAATGTATAATGACCAAAATAAATTAACTGGTGGAATCAGGTATGGCATCATACGGCTTGAATAAAAACGTTTGGAATAATTAAGAGTAGTAGGGGCACCCCTATGCAGGACAGCAATCATTCCTTTGGCAATTTAACAATCCAATTTTTGGGGGCAGATTGGACCAACGGTCTAATCATTGTTGGACCAGATTTGGATGTTGTGAGGTAAATTGAGAGTTATCAAATATAGCTGAATGGCTGGATGCATTTTCTAATATTTTACAGTTATGTAACATGAAAGGATGGATGGATGGATGGATGGATGGATGGATGGATGGATGGATAAACAGATGGATGAATGGATGTGATTTCATGTGGTTAATTTCATGTGGTTTTAATGTCTGAATGCTCAGGAAGGTTACATGGATGGATGGATGGTTGGATGAACAGTTGGACAGATGGGTGGATGGATGAATAATAAATGAATGGGTGTGATTTCTAATTTCATGTGGTTATGATGTTTAAATGCTCAGAAAGGTAACATGGATGAAAGGATGGATAAAAGGATGGATTGATAGATGAAAAAATAGTTGAATGGCTGAACATATGCATGAATGGATGGATGAATGGATGTATTAGTGTTCAATACAAGAGTTACGTCAAAGACTAAAATTATATATATTTTTTTCATACCAAACAAATGAAAATAATACAGCATTTTTATTCAAATAAATAGAGGAATAGAAGTTGAAGAGCTCACTTTAAACTTTTGTAGAGCATCTTCATGAGTAAGACCATGCAGAGACTCTCCATTCAGTTCCAGAATTTCATCTCCTGCAAAAAAAAGAGACGATTTCATGAATGTTGGAGGTTCTTTAAAAAACTAATAAACCATAGATTGCATGTGTGTCAGTAATACTATTAATCTCAACAGCATTATCTATTAATAAATGATAGAGGGATATATATAGATATCTGTTTAATCAAATTGAAGATACTAAATCAAAGGCATCAATCAAAGCATCAGTCAATCAATGTGTGAAGTGTTTTTATTTAATCTGTACCTTCATGCAATCGTCCATCTGCTGCAGCTGCTCCACCAGGGAAAATGGTCTTTACATAGATTCCCATTGGACCATACATGCTGTCCCTTCCTCCAACTATACTGAAACCTAGACCCTAGGAGAAACAGTGCATATTTGAAGCCAATATTTGAATTCCAGTTAGTTGCTGAAGTATTTTAGAAAATAATTAGGCAACACTGTAAAGATAGGATTACAGAACATAATCACCTTGCCTGGTGCCTTCATTAGGACTATATTACAGATTATAAAGGCCTGGACACTGCTGCTGGATTGAACCAGATGTGCTGAACTAAGTGAGCGAGAAGGTCTTGGGACAACCTGTGAAAAATTAGAAATAGTCAATATTCCAGTAAACCAGTATAACAAGTGATAGAAAAGCAACAGTATATTAATTTTACGCAGAAAACCAGCTCATCATGTTATATAGCAGACACAAGTCTCAGATTAATGACTAATGACTAGGAAGGTTTTCAGTTATTTAGATGTTGAATGTCTGGAGGTCACAATCTGTTATTCAACTCTACAGAATGGTTTAAGTTAAACAGCTAGTAAAACATTGCATTATTTATCTATATACCTGGACATAAAGGCACAAAGCTGCTGGGGTAACCAGATAGTGGATGTTTTTGTAGTGATCAGAGTTGGTAGTTCTTCTTGTTAAATTACACACAAAAAAAACCCCGACAATAGCTGACAGGTTCTCTCATTGGGCTCTTGTCAAAACAGCGATTAGAACAGAAAAGGAACAACAATAAAGTAAAACAAAGCAAGCAGAGCAGATTTATATCAGAAAGGCTCTTAAAGATTTTCAGTAAGCATTGCATTCTAGTGTAATTAAAAAACACAAACACCGCCACTATAGACTGATCCTATGCATGCATAAAAAAACACAAGGCCTGCAGAACCCAACTCTTTCAACAGTCTGTGCACCACCAAAAATTAAGAAGGTAATGGTTTATCCCATTCTAATACCTTGCGACATCTGAATCAAGAGCATTGTTCTCCATAAATGGGTAATGTTAAGTTACTAGATAGCTAGGTAGCTAAATATCAATCACTTCTCATTCTTTTGCATGTTAAACCTTGCTTAGAAATTTAAATGTGTGAACTCATTCAAAAAAACAATGAACCTGAGTCCAGCTACTAACCGCTGATATGTTCTATGATTAGATTCCTGTATTATAATCTCATTAAGTGGAGCAGTTATATTATAGGTCATATCTGCATCAGATATGTTACTGTAAGCACATTTCTGCAGCAGTGATTGTTAATGACAAGGCTGATCAATCTGAGCTAAATAATGGATCTCATCTGTAGCACTAAATGTTGTGGCGATTTAATTGTATTTCTTTTCGACAATAAGTGCAACACGCAGATTTTTACATTGGTAACACAAACCACTTTATAACACTTTGTCTAGATCAAGAGAGCAAATTCATCAGTACAAAGGACAACATAATAATAATAATAAGAAGAAGAAGAAGAAGAAGAAGAAGAAGAGAAGTTTGCAGTGAAGGAGGACACTACCTCTAATCCACTCTGTAGACTTTTGTGACATAAATAAAAATTTTCCCAGTGACAGAGTGGTCAGCACACCTCAAGGGTGTTGATCCTGGGTTTGGTCAACTCTCTGTGTTGAATTTACTCATGTATCATGTATGTCATTTCTAAATGAACACTATGTAATCTCACTGTCACACCTGTGAAACGCTGGGTGGAAACTCCAGTTGTTGAGAAAGAGACTTCCTGTTTCCATAAATACCAGTAGAAGTGTTAGCATGACAAGAAAACAGCTCTGGTGTCTTCATAATGATGGAATCCAAATCACCAATCCAGTATGGGTGAACACCTGAAAAAAAAAAAATTTACGTGTAAAAAAAAAAGCATCAAATTGGGCATATTATAGAACAAAAGATTGTGTGTTATATAAATTATATTTGTGTGTGATTATTACTTGTAGAGTTTGAACGATTCCTCTTGCAGGCTGACCCTTCTGTATCTTCTGTATCTTCTGTATCTTCTGTCTCACAGATCTTACTGACTTCTGTTATTTCTATAATGGGCTTCTTCATACATATATATATATATATATATATATATATATATATATATATATATATATATATATATATATATATATATATATATATTACACACACACACACACACACACACACACACACAGAGGTATAGTTTAGTACCACATATTCACCAATTAAAAACACCTATTAAAAGAATTTCTCGTTAAATATGTAATTTAAAAATACACAAATTGGCCAAAAGTATGGCCACCTGACATACAACTGTATAGATTGTCTTTGTATGCAGCTATGATGTCTCTTTAGTGGAACTAAAAGTTCTAAAACAATGCTCCTCTCATAAAGGGACATGTATAACAACATGTGGTAGCTCAGTGGTTAGGGCTATGTGTTACTGATCGGAAGGTCGAGGATTCAAGCCCCAGCATCCCAAGCTGCCATTCTTGCAAAGCCCTTAACCCTCTGTGCTCCATGGCACTGCATCATGGCTGACCCAGTTATGCCTTACAATTATTTTGTAGAAGAGCTGAGGTTCTTATAACAACAAAGTTTGGATGAACTCTCTTAATTAACATTATCCCTTTTGCATTGATATGAAGTTTAAGAGAAAAACTGGATCCAAAGCTTCCGGAAAAAATGCCATGCACATTATAACAGAATAACCTATTCTTCCTAGAATTTCCAAATTTTAGGAAAGTATATACTGCGAGCCAATAATAGGAAAGTATATACATATATGTGAGTCAACAGTACTGTATTTATTGTGGAAAAGAGAAGGTGTCACCTTTAAATTAACACTGTTTCCAACTACTTCCTTCCTGTAGGTCACAGAGTCTGGTGAATGTCTGTTTAGTGGCCCACTGTTTTCACATGAGCTAAAAACCTTTATGGAGAAGCAGAGAAAAGTCACAAACATCTCTGTACCAAGTTTCCATAACGGCACCCTTTTCACGAGTGTTGATCTGGAAGTAATGAAGACTAACAGCTCAGTACAAGAACTGTATTAAATCACAAAAAAAAACTGTTTACACCAAAAATTCAACCCACTCCAGCTGGATGCGACCAACTGTTTATCTTCAACAAAATATCAGGAATGGAGGTCAAAGTTCTTGGTGTTTAGCTAGCCCAGTTTCCTCAAAGATGTGTTTGTTAACACAGCTTGCTAACAAATTCCCCTCACACACTGCTTTTATTCATATTTAGTAAATGATAATGTTTGTCTGCACTTTTTTTTTTAATCTGACAATATCTGATTCATTTTTTAGTCAAATGAACAGCATGCGTTTGGAAGCCAGGCATTTTTTTATATAATGACAAGAGAGGTTTTGTTAGTGGGGAAAATATCACGTGTACATTAGGAATTAGCTTAGCAATACAGGGATCTTCTTCTGTAGCAGACTTGGATGTGGTGTTTTGTCATGCTGAGTAAGGTCTAGCTTTTTCAGCTACACTCTTAAAAAAAGAGCATATATTCGAATCAGTGTCATGCAAACATGGGAGAAGTGGTAAATCCAGTGGCTTACCTCAGCACTAACTGTTCTGGGATCAGTTCTCATGGCTGATTGTTTCTCCGACTCGAGCTTTGTGTGGCCATTTAAAAGCTGCCCATTAAATGGGGTCAGCCTCTCGCCATAGTGGATATAAGTCTCCCTAGAGAGTGAGAAAAGAGCGCATAATGTCCATTAGCCCTCTTGTATTTATGTGAGTGCATATGTGCATGTGTGTGGGTTCGTCTGTGTGATTCTTTGTGTGTGTGTGTGTGTGTGTGTGTGTATTTACACAAACCATTAAACAGCATCCCCCATACGCACATAAAGAAGGAAAGAAGGCAGGGTTGATGATCAGATTATATTGTTTTTCGTTTATTACCTGTGTAATTGGCCTCCGTTTCGCACAGTGACTATATTGTCACCAGTCTGAAGGTCGTTATCGGCCACTTGAGGTCCGAGCGGCCCGCACTCCTCCCCGGTAGCCATGCACATTCTCCAGAAACTGCTTTCCTGCCGCAATACAAACCACCAACAACTCAAACAAGGGTACTACTATGTTCTGTTATAGAGAGACCACTTTCTTCCCCTCTCTAACACTTTGACATGTGTGAATTACAGCTTTAATAGCTTTGTTTTATTACAGCATGAACCACAAGCCAGAGCATTTATTAGAGCACTCACAACGAGGCCACATGATAATGAACTTTTCAGCGACAAACGCTAGCTGGAGGGTCACGTTATTGCTGCGGTTATATAAATTTTAAAACAACTGCCTAGTCTTTCATTTGAGTCTTATATAAAACCCACAGTAAAATGATATTCTGTGCATTTAAACCAAATATAGGTAATACTCATTCTTCCTTTCGGACTCATATAGCTCGTAACCTAATATTAAATAGAAGAAGCAATGTCTCTTGAACCGTTTTTCAAGACTACTTTCTAATTAGCCAGTTGTCAAGTAATAAATGTATTTGGTACTTGCAAAGATAAACTGAATTTTTGGATGTCCTATGATAATGGCTGAGGATGACTATGTATTTGCAGTGATAGTGGCAAGGTGTGAAACAGTTGTATGGTTCTGTATCTGTTTGGTCGGTGCTTATTTACTAACTAATGGTGCCTACTTACTATTTAAGGGTGGGTGGGGCCAGAAGTATTGTGCACTGCTGATTGGTACGCATCTCTATTTGTCTGGTTTCAATTAAAATTACTTGTTTTGCCTAATTATTAATTTTTGCAACACAAACACTGTCAAGTAAAAAAAAAAATAACATTATGTTGGCCTCTGTTTAAAAAAGTTCTTGTTTTTATATGTGTAATAAAAAAATGCCTTCTCTGGTCTTAGTGTTGTTTGAGCACTGTGCGAAGGTCAGACAGGTGTTTTACTGACGTATCAGACAGCCAGCATGATAGGGACTTTGGGACTCGTATTGTCTCTGGCCTCCATGACATCACCGAAAAGTCTTATGACACCTGCACAAGTTTCCAATTCCTAAAAGACTAAAACAAGTGCTCTTTTGTGCAGGTCTAATGAGTAGAGCACAGACCCAGCACAGCACAAGTCTCCAAACACACAAACCATGTGATTTACACTAATATATATATATATATATATATATATATATATATATATATATATATATATATACAGGGAGTGCAGAATTATTAGGCAAGTTGTATTTTGAGGATTAATTTTATTTGAGGATTTAATTTGAACAACAACCATGTTCTCAATGAACACAAAAACTCATTAATATCAAAGCTGAATATTTTTGGAAGTAGTTTTAGTTTTAGCTATTTTAGGGGGATATCTGTGTGTGCAGGTGACTATTACTGTGCATAATTATTAGGCAACTTAACAAAAACAAATTCATACCCATTTCAATTATTTATTTTACCAGTGAAACCAATATAACATCTCAACATTCACAAATATACATGTCTGACATTCAAAACCAAACAAAACAAATCAGTGACCAATATAGCCACCTTTCTTTGCAAGGACACTCAAAAGCCTGCCATCCATGGATTCTGTCAGTGTTTTGATCTGTTCACCATCAACATTGCAGCAGCAACCACAGCCTCCCAGACACTGTTCAGAGAGGTGTACTGTTTTCCTCCTTGTAAATCGCACATTTGATGATGGACCACAGGTTCTCAATGGGGTTCAGATCAGGTGAACAAGGAGGCCATATCATTAGATTTTCTTCTTTATACCCTTTCTTGCCAGCCACGCTGTGGAGTACTTGGACGTGTGTGATGGAGCATTGTCCTGCATGAAAATCATGTTTTTCTTGAAGGATGCAGACTTCTTCCTGTACCACTGCTTGAAGAAGGTGTCTTCCAGAAACTGGCAGTAGGACTGGGAGTTCAGCTTGACTCCATCCTCAACCCGAAAAGGCCCCACAAGCTCATCTTTGATGATACCAGCCCAAACCAGTACTCCACCTCCACCTTGCTGGCGCCTGAGTCGGACTGGAGCTCTCTGCCCTTTACCAATCCAGCCACGGGCCCATCCATCTGGCCCATCAAGACTCACTCTCATTTCATCAGTCCATAAAACCTTAGAAAAATCAGTCTTGAGATATTTCTTGGCCCAGTCTTGACGTTTCAGCTTGTGTGTCTTGTTCAGTGGTGGTCGACTTTCTGCCTTTCTTACCTTGGCCATGTCTCTGAGTATTGCACACCTTGTGCTTTTGGGCACCCAGTGATGTTGCAGCTCTGAAATATGGCCAAACTGGTGGCAAGTGGCATCTTGGCAGCTGCACGCTTGACTTTTCTCAGTTCACGGGCAGTTATTTTGCGCCTTGGTTTTTCCACACGCTTCTTGCGACCCTGTCGACTATTTTGAATGAAACGCTTGATTGTTCGATGATCACGCTCAGAAGCTTGGCTATTTTAAGACTGCTGCATCCTCTGCAATATATCTCACTATTTTTGACTTTTCTGAGCCTGTCAAGTCCTTCTTTTGACCCATTTTGCCAAAGGAAAGGAAGTTGCCTAATAATTATGCACACCTGATATAGGGTGTTGATGTCATTAGACCACACCCCTTCTCATTACAGAGATGCACATCACCTAATATGCTTAATTGGTAGTAGGCTTTCCAGCCTATACAGCTTGGAGTAAGACAACATGCATAACGAGGATGATGTGGTCAAAATACTCATTTGCCTAATAATTCTGCACTCCCTGTATATATATATATTTTTTTTTTTTTTTTTATAAATATGAACGTAAACAATGTTAGTTTATAGTGATGTTCTGTAAAGTGATCTGTAGATTAATCAAAACAATTACTGCTAGATCACTGTAGAATTAGAATTAAGATTGAATATATATATGACAAACATGTGGAGTTTCATGCATTACTACTGCAATGTTTATGAACTGGCACAACATCCCTGTAAACATCTCTGCAAGAAACGATAGTGTTGCTCTGTTTCAAAATGATTTCCAATAAACCTGTGGAATTTAAATGAAAAAATAAAAACTGTAAAATATAAAACCTGAGACATTTCTTACATATTTATTTATTTATCATTTTTTTTATATCTTATGAGCTTGTAAGCTGTATAAAAAAACTGCATAATTCCTACCTTAATGGAAAAGGACCTCCGTAAGTTCTTCTTGGGATCCTCACTCCACTTTGATCCCTGCAGGCTAACACTCCTGCTGAAATTCATTTCCAAATGTACAGCCTTGGCCTCCAGAGGGTCTCCTTGGTACCCTTCTTTCCAGTTCTCGTATCCGTACCTCTCCTCTGGGCAAGATGTGTCATCGGTACTCCTGGAGCTGCAGATAAGGAGAGATCGGGAGATGATTGCTAGCTTTTTGGAGCGTTGTCCATCATTGGCCCTTTCCGTCCTCCTGGTTCTTCTCCCATTTAGCCTCTGCTGTGTCTGAGTGGCTCTCAGAGGCATGATGGCCGCTGAGGGAGGCTCTCTCCCACTCCACACAGCTGCTAATGGAGGGGGCTGCTCTGTGAAGAGAGAGAGAGAGAGAGAGAGAGAGAGAGAGAGAGAGAGAGAGAGAGAGAGAAAGCAATTAGAAAATTCAGTTAGGAGTCCTGTCTTGGCTCTTTCCAATATCCAGAGTGTTCTCTGGAAGCAAGAAGACTACAGGCAGAGATAAAGGCACTTTTCTTTTTTGCCATGTTAAGGCAAATAAAAAAAGGAAAGTGTGAATGTACCTTATGACTATTACTTGACTGGAAAACTTGAATTTTTTAACTGAAATTGACTGCGCAATGGAAGCTAGAGCAGTGTTTAGACAATATGCTCAAAAGGCTAAAATGAAGCTTATATTCTTGTAAACATAATGAATCTTTGTGGCTCCCATTTATAATCTTATATTTTTCCAGAGTTGCAATTTATTTTATGAACTTTAACCATTATATATCTTAAACACAATACATAACTGGTATGGTTTTGGTGCTATGGAACCTTTTTTTGCATAATACTTAAAATGTTTCAAAAGCTTCAAAAGCAGTTATGCAGTGTGTGCATCATATTAAAAAGATGATCAAAACAGCTTCTAAAGTAACACAGAGAACATACTGTAGCATTTTAATTCTATTAGTTATAATACCATTGTGATGGATCATTAATGTTCTGCCCGGTGTTCCAGGAATAATCTCCAGATCCACTGCAACAGGACCAGGATAAAGCAGTTACTAAAAATTAATGAAAGAATGTATGTCTGGTCATAGTTTAGGATTTAATAAGGACTCTTGATTGACATCCCACTGACAAAAAATTTTAGACTTTTATCTTGCTTAAGTGAAACGGGTAAGAATCAGGCAATAGTGATGTTTGGGGGTTTTAGTCAGTTTAAAGACAAAAAACATTTTTTAAACTTGGCTCTGTGAATTTATGAATCATAAATAAATATATATATATATATATATATATATATATATGTTCCCTGGAGGTCTAATGGTTAGGATGCGCCGCTCTCACCCCAGCCATTAGGGTTGCACAAGCCAGTGCACTCTTAGTGCCAGTCCCAAGCCCAGATAAATGGGGAGGGTTGCGTTAGAAAGGGCATCCAGTGTAAAAACTTGCCAAATCAAACATGCGAATCATAAATAATGATCCGCTGTGGCGACCCCTAATGGGAGAAGCTGAAAGAAAGTTTTATATATATATATATTTATATTTTCTGCCTTTTAATATTTCCTTCTATTAGCATCTGCCTTGTGTTTGATAAATGGAATGTCTGCAAGCTTTGCCATAGATTGACCTCACACATCACCTAAAACAGAGTCTAGTGATATACAGGGCGAGATTTAAATGTTACAAATTATTCATAATTAGCCAGTATTAATGTAATTAGAGTCATGTCATGGAGTTCATTTTTGGATCAAAGTAGTCAGGAGTGCATGGTAAGGTAACATCAGATTTTTGTAATCAGATTTTAAATAGAATTTTGTACGCTCTGAGGAAAAAAAAGGTTCTTTAAAGATTGTTTGGCTAAGAAAATTGAAGAAAGAAATCAAAAACATGAGGTTCTCTCCCAAACTGATCTAACAAGTGAACTATGGATTCTAGCTGTCATGGTATATAACACTTTGCATTATGAAAGCTGCAATAAAAACATAGAAAAAGATATACAGTGCTTAGCAGAGTTTATAAACTGCCATTCTGACGGTCATTATAAATAATGTTTTAAATATCACAGCTATGACATGGATACCTTTCATCTTTCTCTGTGCATGACCTGTTAAGTGAAGGTCCAAGCTTTCTGTGCGTTTCTGTGAGCATTTTAAATTACACGCTGTATGTGCATTTGCACATCTACTGTTTATGAGACTAATACATTAATGGTGGTATATATATATGGAGGAATGTATAGAGCCATCACCCTACTGAAGCAAAGTTACATTACACTAGAAATCAAGCAGCCAGAGTGAATGTGGCCTAGTGGTGTAGCTGAATAATGCGTTTATTTCTATAACGCTTTTCACAACGCACATTGTCTCAAAGCAGCTTTACAGAACTTAAGAATTAAAGTGAATTACATGTATATATCCCTGATGAGCATCCTGGGGCAACTGTGGGAAGGAAAAACTCCCTTAGATGAATGAGGAAGAAACCTTGAGAGGAACCAGACTCAAAAGGGAACCTATCCTCATTTGGGTAATATCAAGAGTGTGATTATAATCTTAAAACAATACAAAACACTGAGCACTAACCACTAAAAAATGCTGTAAAGTTCCATCAGTCCATCAGTTTTAATGTGCAGAAAAATTGAGAAAAAAATTTGCTGCTGTACATCACAGATACTATGAATTTAGATTCACATGATATCACAAGATTAAAAGTGCCTAGTTGATTATTACCTTCTTTATTATGCATCTTATTTATGCTTCAAGCATGCCTTGAGTTTCTTTAATGATGGACTTTCTCTTTTGCTTTAAAACAAATATGGCTAGTTGTCCGTGACCTGAATTAACAAAGCACATTCACATCATCATGCTTTTATTGAATAATGCTTCATTACTCTGGGACCTATATGTTTTGCTTCATTACTTCATTGCGTCAAGTTTGTTCATTACTCCATGGTTTCAAATGTCTTGGGGTAATTGAGTTGTTTTAGAAAGTATAAGAGAAGCCCTTATGTTTGTCACATTACCAAAAGTTTTCACCTTGCAAATCTACCATGGAAACCCTGTCTATCTCTAATAAAGAATCAGACATTTTCTGAGCCTGCAGTTCATTGGATGTTTTTCTGGGTTAATTTGTGACTTCCTAGACGAGTTGATGCACATTTAGAGGGCATGTACTTTTGGATTAAGGATTTTGGATCAATTTGAAACAATTTTTTTTTTTTTTACCCTTTGCTTTCAGGAATTTCTAATGTTGGATAGTTTTCTGCTTGCTGATTAAGATCTTTTAGCTCTTACATCATATGAAAAAAAGTCTAGTTAGTTGATGTTTAGATTCAACACCCAAATTCAGTACCCAAACTTGGGTGTACTGTATGCTGAATAGCTTTTGCTTTAAAAAGTGAAACGTTCCATTCAACTTTCAGGACACACACAGGTAATATTTGGACAGCAGTATTGATTTTTGGTTGGTAGATATCCTGTATAAACTGGCAAGTATTTCTTCAAACATCCAAAATAGGCATTTATTCGTCGTTGAAAAAGGGTTAGCTAGATATCAAGTTTCAGGCAAGACATTAATTATCTGAATTTTGAATTCACTAATGCTACAGAAATATAATGCTTAAATTCAGAATTAAATAGAATACAATTCTGCAACATTGGCTTTGACAACAAAGAGAATGTGTAACTGCAGACAGTGTATCTATAACCAGTCCTGTTGTAAAACATAACATTGGGCAAAGAAAAAAGGGATTAGGGGATGGATAGTGCATGTACTAGGTGATGACAAAACGCCATATGCATCATAGTGAACTAATCAACACTTTTGAATGCTTTCAGATCATGAATGATTAACTACATTTGGAGTAATTGTTAAACTATGTAACTTTCATTTTTGGCCAATGTAATCCTTTGTATACAGATGTATACTGGCCAGTGTATACAGAATACCCTATAAGTGGTTTCTCCATTTTTAGCCCAAACATCTTACCAGTAGTCATATTGTGTTATATTCTGAAAGAATAGTTGTTTGTTTATAAATTTCATATGTACATTGTATTCTGTATGTAGAAAATGAAAGTAGACGACTCTACAC
Organism: Silurus meridionalis; assembly: GCF_014805685.1. NCBI lineage: Eukaryota > Metazoa > Chordata > Actinopteri > Siluriformes > Siluridae > Silurus > Silurus meridionalis. Next base: position 8,759,342 of record NC_060892.1, read on the forward strand.
CTTAACTTTTTTACAGTAGCAGAGTGACTGTGTTTCTTTTAAAATAGTCTGACTATGCTGATGTAATGGCACACAGCTGTAATACAAGCTGAGTCAGAGAAAGAAAAGAAGAGAGAGAGAGAGAGGGCAAATAAGAGAGAAAGTGCGGGATAAATCAGTACAGAGGTCTATACATTACTGATGTTGAACACACCCACACAAGCATGCACTTCTTGTCTATTTCTAGGGGAAATGTTTTTAATTGATTTTCTTAAAAGACTTTATGGTCACTATTTCTTCTTTTCTGCAATTTCTATGCATATAGAATTCTATGCACATTGTACAGTATATGTATGTATATACAATATATGGACAAAAGTATTGGGACACCTAACCAGCCACATGTGGTTTTTACTCAAACTGTTACCACTAAGTTGTTGGAGGCCCCCAAGTGTCTTTGGATGCAGTAGCATTACATTTTCTTTTGACTTCAACAAGGAGAACCCAAACCTGTTTCAGCATGACAAAGCTGTGCTCCACAAAGATGTGGTTTGCATGGGTTAAAGTGGAACATCTTGAGTGGCCTACTATAGAGTTCTGACCTCCCCCTATCAAACACATTTTGAATAAAAGCTGAAAATGCTGACTGCATCCCAGGCCTTCTTACCCTACATCACTCCAAAATATAGTTTAAAATATAAAACACTTTGCTGAAGATTAACGTTATTACTACAGCAAATAGAGACATGTGAAATGGACTGTTCAACTAGGATATACAAATCTTATTTATGCTTATGTGTACAAAAACTTTAGTCCATATAGTTAGATAAAAAGTATGAAAATAATTTTAGTGAGTTCACTTAGGGTGCTAAAAACTCAGCAATATGTCCACTCAGTGAAATCATTCTCGCTTATGAAACTCTTTGGCTAAAAGCATCAGACAAATGAGTAAATGAAAAGCTGACCCAGCAATTTCCACTGTAAGATAAACATGCGTTCATGTTTTTTTTAATCAAATTTGTTTTATTTTATATGTGTAATCCACTGCTTTCAAGAAATCCACTGAGCCTAGATGTTTCAAATATTGGAAAGTTTTTCTTTCCACATATTTATGCAATGCCTGTGGCTTTTCATAAATAGACCGATTATTGAATGTGACATGGCCACCATGAGTGCTTATTGACACAGTTTTATTTTCTTGAGGCTTTTTCACTATAATTTCATTAATTACCTCCGATGGTGTTATAGCCAACCACATGGGTGAATACTGTATTCCTTTATTTCCTTATTATCCCCTGATTTGTGACCAAAAAAGTTACATATAAAGTATGTCATAGAAAGGTTATCATTTATACCATAAACAATAATTAACAGTAGTTTAATTTAATATAATCCTATAAATAACTAAACATTTGAAAGTTGTAATATATTGTTGTATATGTAAAACCTTCTGAAAGTTGGTTGCCTCAAGTGAACTATTGATATGACGTCAATAGAAATGACATTTATGTTTTTTCACAGATGTCTAGCGACATAAGTGAATACCATACCTCATTTGAATATTTTTTCAGAAAGACTGAATGCTGAAAGTGTATATATGCAATGGACAAACCTTACAGTCAATATGTGCCTTATGTGTCAACTATTCTATCTGCAATCCTGTGTCCTGGTTCTATGTAGAAGTATTAATTTATTATGATCTCAATCAGAGGCTTTCATGTTAAATGTACATAGTACTTCAATTGTAGTTGACAATTTTACATTAAAAAGTATAGTTTTATTATAGCATGTTTATTGTGGAATATGTATCATTGGCTTTTTGGTTGTGAAAAAAATAGTGATATGTTTGCTACTGTACCAGGAGAAGTATACACTCCTAAAAGGAAGTATGTAAATCTACCTCCATCGGATTTTATAAAGATAAAAATCAGTATCTGGAGTGTAATAGGCCCTACAAACACCAACTTGATGAGTGACAAGTATTTTTTGTCAAGATAGGTGGATTTGAACTTGAAATTAAATCAGAACAATAACCAAACATTAACTAGCTTTGTTTTATTAACATACCTGGTTACTTCAAATCAGATACTAATTGAGATCACATGTAGGTGTAAAGGAAAGAAAATCAATGTTAATGTAATTTTGTTTACATTAGCCAGCTAATTCTTTCACCATCAGGTATCAGACAAAGTATGCAAGAAGGTATGCATGGTGTCATAAACAGGATATCTGGATATATTTTGGACTGTGTGTGTGGTTAGAATGCATCCTGGATGAGATCCCATCACAGGGAACCATGAATAAACACATTTACATAATTTATCTTAGCCAGTTCAATTTTTGGTTTGTTTTTTGGAGTGCGGTCAAAGCCAGACAATTCAGAGGAAACCCTAAACAAAAATAGGGAAGAACATAAACTCTATACAGAAAGAAGCCCTAAAGCTGTGATGAAGCTTAAAATGCCACAAAGAGTGTTTAATTAATCAAACTAAATCAGGTGTTACAAGATCAGAACAGCTGAATGCCATACAAGAAAAGAAATTTCGAGAGCTTGAATGAAGCCAGAGAAGCCAGAGGGACCCAGACATAAGGTGACCAAAATAACCAATACATGAAGGGGAGTAATCATGGCGTGTAGCTGGTTAACATTAATGCTGGCATTTAGTTGTAGCTGGTTAACATTAGTGCTGCATCTGTCATATATAGACATAGTTACTAATTTGCTGTAATTAGATAAAGTATGACCAGCTTTAAAAACAAACCAGTAGTTTAAGTACAAGAATATTTCAAGGGTAATAAACTATCCCAATTTATTATAGTCTATAATACTTTTATCCATGTACTAGCATCACTAATAGTGAATAGCGAATATTGCTGCAGAACTGTTTCATATACAAATGAAAATAGACACGGAATACCATTATATCCCCGATGGGTTTAATAGTTAGTTAGTTATAAAAAATTTTTTTTTGTTTTGTAGCTTTTAAACTGTTTCAAAATCTTATATAATTATATAAAAATAATAATAATAAAAAAGCTTCATTTGTGGCATGTAACAGATCTCACTATATTTCTGACCTGGAAGATGGCTCTGCCTTCAGCTCTGCCCTATTTCTTTAAAGAACACAGCTGTACACAGTTTCAACAGAGATTACAGGATTAGAAGAACGGGAGGAATCCCCCCAAACGTTTGTTATATGTTAATGGTATATTTATTAGTTTTGTCTTGATTGCTATAAATACACCATATTAATGCAGAATCATAAGCAGAATTACAGATGCAAATATAACAGCATCCAATGAATCACTGCAGTCTATTAACACAAGGTCAATTTCAGAGCTTTTCAGATTCCACCTTTAAACTTTATTCGAAAACAAAAATGTATAGTCAAAGATGACTTGTCAAACCACATTTTACTCTAATACACTGTGAGTTCAGCCCAAATCATGCTTCATGACGAACTTAATAAAAACCATCACATGAACACTAGATAACGATACAAATCTATGTTCATTTCCAGTATTTTTTTCAGTCCAAATAAAAATAGCCTCTTCCCAGATTAACATCTGCTTTGAGGCAGGGTTTAATTGATGTTTTCTTGTTCCTTTAGAGATTCAGATTCTTGTGAAAGAGAACGAAAGACAGATGGAGACAAATACTCACCGACACTGATCATTTGCTCATATGAGAACATCCAGGTGGAGGGGAATTATCTGCTCCTTAAAAGGGGCTCATGGTGTTCATCCATCTAAAAGAGACGGGAAGGAGAAGTAGGTTTCTTTGTGCTGGACGATAAAAAGTGCACTGAGAAACCAGTTTTCCCTTTCTCCTTCTCTCTCTGCTTTTTCTCTCTCTCTCTCTCTCTCTCTCTCTCCCAGCTGAGACTGGGTACAGCTACACACCCATTCAGCCTCCCACCCTCCAAAGCAGCCAGCTGAACACAAGAGTCCTCTCATGGAGCAGAGTGGCCATCAAAACACAAATACAGAGCGAGAGAGAGAGAGAGAGAGAGAGAGAGAGAGAGAGAGAGCGTTCCCTTCATGGAAGCTGACCTCACACCTACTCTGCTGCACACTGCTTCACTCTTTCCTTCTGAACACACACGCGCATACATGCACACTCACAGCAATCATCACAGCCAGCAAATCTATGAACTCTCACCACTCTCTACCACATGGCTTCACATAACAGCAGCTATGTTGAACTTTGTAGAACAAGGGTTCTAAGCAACAGTCCAGTTTTTACTACTGCAGCATCAGACATCTAAACAGCTGAGCTACCAGACCTCACCCACCGAAATGTATGACATGTATGATTACTATTCTTTGTTAGGGGAGCAGTCATGCTGCTTTTTAAATAAGCAATTTGTCCATTAATCCTTTAAACCATTTTTGTATATAATAACTACAACAGTTTTAATTTAGGCAAAATACAAAATACGCAAGAAAATTTATACACAGTTAACTAACAGTATATGGATAAAAGTTTGTGGACACCTGATCATATGATTGTAAGTGCTTTAAAATTTTCCACATTTAGACTCAATTTGCTGTTATAATAACCTAAATTCTTCTACATTTTTGAGTGTTGTTGTGGTGATTTATGCTCATTCAGCCACCAGGGTCTTAGTAAAGAACTGGTACTGATGTAAGGTGAGGAGGCCTGGGGTGTCAGTGGCCCAATTCATCCACTTCAAACCATGCAATCCATATCTTCAAGTCTCTTGCTTTGTGTGCAGGGACATTGTCATGCTGGAACAGGTTCGGGTCTCCTAGGTCAAGAGAAGGGAATATTTCATATAAAGCCTCAACCGCATATAAAGATCTTTTACAATCGCGTGTGGTAAGAGTTTGGGGAAGAACATCATTGTGTGTATGTTAATTCATTAATGTTAATACATTCAATTTGGAAAATATGGATAACAATTTAGCTAACTCACTGTGTGTGTGTGTGTGTGTGTGTGTGTGTGTGTGTGTGTGTGTGTGTGTGTGTGTGTGTGTGTGTGTGTGTGTGAGTGTGTGTGTGAGTGTGTGATAAACTGGTGTTTTTAACACATAATGCTAACTAGATAGCTACATTCAGTAGGAGTGCTACATGCTGGTCATCTGTAGCCAGGCTAAATACAAGGAAGCAGCTTTTTACAAATTCATATATTTTACATAAGCGCATTGCAGTAAGGAGAATGAGCTCCTGTGTGACATATATTTGGATGTCATTTACAGGATCATATAAGCCATTAAGATTTTATGCGTAAAGTAAAAAAAAACAAAACTAAATTACCACACAAAGTCTTGTGTCCTCGAAAGTAAACGGAGTGCTTTTTTGTGAGTCAATAGACAGTGGGATGCCACATCTAGGAAATATTTCCTTACTCAGGAATTTGACTATTGTTTTGGCATTTTCCTGAGAAAATGGAATGACGTACTTTGGATACAGTTCTATCACAGCATCTGAGGGGAAGCTTTATTTAACATTTATTGAAAAAGCCCAGTGTCCTACCACATGATGGCCTTCAGGATGCTTTTTGGTTTTTGTGTAACATGACAAGCTGTGATTTTGTTCTTATTTAGTTTAAGAGGAAGGGAAAAAATAGAGAAAACACGGTGTATGCTATCGCTTAAATGCTAAAAGAAACAGATATGTCCTAAACCTTGTTCCAACCTTGAAAGTAACCAAAGCTAATGATGGGAAAGAAATTGCCTTTATTGTCAAATTGATGTGGTATTAAAAAGATAAAAGACTTTAAGATTTCTGTGTTATTATTAAGAGTAACTCTGCACTGTGTCCTGACACCACACACATTGTCTTTGTTTATATTCCTATAACGGCACACTGGGTTATGTGTGTGTTTTTGTTCCCTAAATTAATTTCCTTGTAGCGCAAATATTGTCAGTCAGTCAGATGTATTTGGTTGACGTTTGCTTATTTAGGTTTGGTTTTAGACCTAAAAGATTAATGTGGCTAATTAATCAGAGATGTCTGTCACCTAATATGATGGACGACATCTGGGGAAAAAAACAGTAAATCATTGGGAATTTATGCCAAAGATTGCTTTAATATTATATTTCAGAGTGAGTTGTGAGTTGAGATCCCAGGAGTGCTAGAAAGCCTCATAACCTTTCAGCATTAAATTGGAGTCTGCTGAACATCCTTCACATTCTCAAGCACAGTAAAGTATTTTTACAATCCATAAAATGTGCATTTGTCAGTTCAGAATTTTATTCTTACTGGGTTTTTTCCTAGTTGACCTGGTGCCTTCTGCTAATGTGTTAGGATTTCACTGTGGGGGTGTGTATAAAGGGTCCTGTGTTTGCTAACTCTGTGGTGATGCGGTGTGTGAGCATTTGTGTTAAAGTGGACACAAGCTGGCCCGGGTCTTGAATTAAAAAAAAAGTCTGGGAGGGATTTTCTCTCCTGATTAACCCCAGACACACACGTACACTCGCACAGACTTCTGCCCTGAATGCAACCAGTGTGAACAACTCAAAGGATCACGTGGTGGACAGGAATGCCTAAACAAACACAGTACACAGAAGGGACTGAACCGTGTACTGAACCACATACACACTGAATTCTGTGACCATCATTTTTTTTACAGCGAGACTTTCCATCTTAGCACTAAAATTGGTGCTGTAAATGTTGTTTAATGGATCTGCAAGTCTAGTAGATTTCATGTAATAGTGGATTCAGTCATTCATTTTTTTAATGCAGACTATTCTATTTTACACTGTTCATGCACGATTTATAGTCCTTAAACAAACAATGACATGTTGATGTAATTGTGTGGTAATATAGACATGTAGGTTGCATAAAACTAAAAAAGATATTGTGTGCATTTTATCTTTTAGCCAAGCTGCTCCTTTGGAGGTGGAGCTAGTAATGCAGGCAAAAACATAACCGTATGGCTCCATCTACTGTTTAAAAGTGAAATTACATTTTATTAGGTAGGAAGAATTTGCTTAGTTAAGATTATTTTTGTGCCAGAAGTGTTGAGCTGTATGATCGCTCAAGGATGCGTTCTGGGTGGATAAATTATACTAAAAGTGAAAGTGATTTATTTACTTACAATTATTTATTCACTTTTTAGAAACAGGATATGAAACAGGTGTTTGAATGACCATTGTATTCAATGTCAATGTTATAAATACGAATGTATTAGAATTTTTATAATTATTGGTTATTTATTTATTTTCTTTATAGTATTTTAAAATGTAACTTAAGGCTTCATGTTAATAGACCTTTAGTTCACTGTGCTGGTAATGGAAATTCATACTAAAACTAAAACTGAAAGCGAAATATAGAGATGAATCTCAGAGTAAAGTCCCCAAAATGACCTCTAACTATAAATACAAAACAAAAGCAAATAAGAAAATGACAAAAAGAATTCAAGGTCAAAACTGTTATAAAAATGTATGGACATTTTTGACTGTGGATGGTTTGCTAGTGGAATTCAGTGTACGGCCAAAGACGTAACTAAGGAGGGACACTAAAACATGTTTTGGAAGAACAAATGGTGTCAATTTTATGTTTAAATATAAGGGTATGTTTTACACTTGCATATTGTAAATGTCTTAAACCATAGTGGATAATATATGGTTGACTTTTGTTTTATCTTATTGTACTCAGTTGTGTATTAGGGTGGGATGGGTTCCCTTTAGAGTTCCTCTCAAAGGTTCTTCTGAGGGAGATTATTTTTTTTTTGCCACAGTCTTAACTGGATTTTTAATTGGCTAAATTAAATTGAGTTTCTGGAATATGTTTAAGACCCATCATGACCAGGAAAAACCAGTTAAAGGTTATTGAATGGTGATTGAATAAATCTGTTGCACTCCTGACATCCCATAATGCACCACATTATACAGTGTTGAAACTACCACACAGGTACGCCCAATATTCATTGTGTTTTCGCAGCTGTTGTGATAGAGTGGTAATAGTAAAATCTTTGTTATGTGGTGTTTCAATAGTGTCCATGTGGCCTAGACAGTGAATTGGGTGTGAATATGGGGGTGCAACTAATTATAAAGATGTGTTAGTTTTTTTATGGCCTATATTGTCATTTACTAGTATGTAAATTAATAGTGAGGTGCAAATAACTTACTTATGTAGCATATATGGTAAATAATGGCTGTGGTTTGGAACACATCCACAAGTGACTTATAATGGCGTATGATGTATGTAAATAATATGGGGCCTTTAAAGGGATACAATCATGGTAATCTGATGATCATATATATATATATATATATATATATATATATATATATATATATATATATATATATATATATATATATATAAAATAAAGTGTGGCTTGTGACACATCCTAAAGTGACTGATCAGGCTGAGAAAACAGTGATTGGATCATCATGGCCTATATCAGGGTGTCAAACTCAATTGCACAGGGGGCCAAAACTTAAAGCACACTTTAGGTCGTGGGCCGAACAGGATAAACATTTTTATTGAACACACTAAAACTAAATGTTTTTTAACATAAAAATGAATAAAAAAAGACAGGAATATTATTCCAGAATCAATCAATTTAAACTTTAAATAACATAAAATATTTTGCTCTCCATAAAAATATCTCCTGTCAAACACCAGACGTCGCACAGCTTCATCATGCAGCTCTTCAGAAACTCTCCCTCGGTAAATGGCCGGGCTGATTTGCTTTTGATTTCTCCTCTGCTTTCACAGCAGCTTCACTTTGTTATTTTGCTCTGGTGAAAAACGTCTGCTGAAATTTCAGATTCTTCTTAAACTCTTCTACTTTCTGTATCATCTGCTCTGCATTCAGGTTTTTCAGCTTCTCCTGATGTTTTGTCTCGTAGTGCCGTCTTAGATTCAATTCCTTAATTACAGCCACATTAACTCCACAAATAAGACACACGGGTTTACCTGCAATGTCAGTAAATATATATTCAGCCTCCCATCAGTTTTGAAAGGCTCTGTTTTTAAAATCAACTTTTCTCTTCACCATTGTGAGGCGCTAGCTTCGCAATAACTTATTACAATATACAATATATACAATATAGTTGTATACATCAACAGAAGCTTGACTTGATTGATGTTGGAATGTTCCCAGGTAGCCTAGAGTTCGACAAGGCAGCTGAGTGCTGCATTATGGGATCTGTAGTTTTTGTTATCAGCCCTTCATATCGTCGGCCCTTTAATAAAAATAATAATAGATCTATATAAGATGATCTTGCGGGCCGGATATAATTGTACATCGGGCCAGATGTGGCCCGCAGGCCTTGATTTTGAAACATATGGCCTATATGGAGAATAGGCTTTGTTGTTTGGGACAAGGCCATAGTGGACTGATGTTGATGAGGTCTAAACCTCATTATGTAGTCTAGATAGTGAAGAAAAAGTGTGCATTTTGGGACACTTGATATCTGGGACAGATAAAAGCATGATGTTTGTGATGGTGTTTATGTGATCTAATTAGTGATTAGAGATTGTAAATGTCTTTGTACTTCACAGTGGGCTGATGAAGGCAAGGTGGATGTAATAAAAACTATATGTCCTATATAGTATACAGGGTGTTCGAATTTGGGGCAATTCCATAGTGGATTGATGATGATGAGACAGCATTAATGATGGCATTAGTGTAGCCTTTATATAATAAAAATGCTGAGGTCAGGACACATACACAATGAAGTGGTAATTTATAGGCAATAGAGAATGTGTTTTTAGACATGTCTACAGTCCAGTGGAACAAGACAAGACAAGACATGACAATTGAGATAGTCATAGACACATGGAGAGAGAGATGAATATATGTAACAGAAACACAATGAGAGATTAAAAAAAGAGTAAGAGGGAGAAACACATTGTATAAAACAATTTTTCTTCTTTTTTACTATTCACTTACTCTGTAAGCTGAACTTGACAAATATACTGCTGTTTATCATGTGAATAAATCCCAAAGAAATAGACTAAAAGAGTGAATGATAAAAGACTTATAAAGAGAAGAACAGCCAAGGTTAAGCACTCAGGCCAAGATGAAGAACCTGCACTCTGGCTGCCCTGCATTAGTAACACCATGCAATATTTTACAGTAAAGCAAGCGCACACACACACATACGTACACAAAGTTCCTGCATGGCTGCCAAGCCTCTGCGTGAGAGTCAGTGCTTGCATTTGTTAGACACTACACACATTGTTTTCCCTCACTGTTCTCAGCATGCTGTCTATTGAAAACTAGCATTCGTCAACATTGAAGGGTTTTATGACATTAACATCAGTGCCAAATGATTTACACTCAGTTAGTGAGCCTCGACTGAATCTGTGAAAACTCGCACTCTGCTGTGTGTATGTAAACACAGACTGTCCTGGAGTGTGTGTTGGGCACTACCTATTCATTTATGCCATTAACCACAATACTGCAATCCTTTGGAATGTGCATGCTAACCCATGCAGCTTTTGGTTCTGCAATATGATTATTTATGTTTTTGTAGGTTAACACTGTGGGACTGATGAGATCATCCATATGGAATGTTCCCATAGGACAGTCTTTCTGCTGGTTCTCATTAGTGGATTGCGAGGAAGGAAGTGCAACACTGATGTGGGCTGTGATAAAGTCTAGGATTTCTGTTTCTTTGTTGTTGTAGTTTATTGTACATTCAAGACATTGCATTGGACATTGTATGAATATGTGATATGACACGATGTGTCTTGAAACTGAATTGTTTCAAATTTGCACCTGTCTACTGGGTTTAAAATTAAAATTTCATGGGTGTATATGGAAAACATGTTTTCAGCTCTTACCGCTTAAAAGCCAACTCACAAAATGAAATGAATATGAAAGTTAATTCCTAGGCTTTGATCTGAAGAGGATGAACTCCATTCTAAGTCTGCTTCCTCTCAAGGTTCCTTGCATAATCACAGGACATTTTTTTTTTCCTTGTCACTATGTCTTCCACTGTTTCCTCATTGGGACTCAGATCTACTTTCAGATTTCTACATTATACTCTGTATATTATTATGTGCTATTTAAAAAATTCACTGAATGTAGTTAAATAGTCTATGGCTTCATAGCCTGTATCTTTTTCATGTATTCACTTTTATCAAAATACTGCCTGTGTCTAAACATATAGCTGAGCAGATTAAGGCCTTGATTAATCAGTGGGTCTCTGACAGTCTTTGGGTTTCACCTCTTAAACTTATGGTACATTGTAACCTACAAGCCTTTAACCTTTAAATGATCTTAAATCAGCAATTAGTATTATGTATTTGGAAAAAATCAGTTGTTCCTTTCAGTACAGTGCATTATTCTATTTTGTTTTGCCCAATTGTAGCACATCTTACATTTTGTTGAACCCATGGTCATTAACAAGCTAAGCTGCTGCCTAACCCTTAACCGGAAGGATTGATTCTCTCAGATACAGACAAAGGGCCCCGCTTACTCGATGCTGCTGCTCAGATCATGTTTCATTCTGTCAGCTCAGCTTAAGAAAAAAAACAAATGCTGAGTGAACACCCCTTTTAATGAGTGTGCATTTGGCATTTGGCAGCTAACCACCTGCTTGGGATCTTTATGGGAGAAATTCCTTTTGTTCCCAAACTTGATTAGGATCAGCAGACTTCCGGCTCTGCAGCTCCACAGGTGGAGTGTTTTTTCTCATTAAGTTAATGGTCCAACACTAAGACCCTGTGAGTCACTTGACCTCTGGAGGTTAGGAAGACAACAGAATACCAAGGAAAATGTCCACCCACCATAGAGATGGGTTTCTGCAGAAGAAGCCAGACACTAGTAGGAGGGGTGAGAAAAGAGTTGGCTGTGCTATTCCAGCGAACATTCAATCCTAACATGGGGCCACGTGGCCCATTTTGAAGCTCATAGCTTTTGGGTGTGAGCCAGACAAAGACGCTACTGTAAAACATATGCCAGAAAAGAGCTGTTGAGAAATAAGAATAGATGTAGGGGGTCACAGAAAATGCCGATCAGGTCATGATAGGAGTGTCAACCAGAAGGATGAGGAATTTTAGCAGGCTTTGAAATCCAGCCAGCTTTTTTTTTGCTGGGCGGAATCATGGATGGGTTGAGCTGAATATATTAGACAGATGTCAAGGACGACGACGGCTATAGGGACACGCATTCTCGTAGCAGCTGACCCAAAAATGCACTGTTGTTGCTGACAATTTTAGGAGTTTGTTGATAAGGTAATTTTATTTGTATAGCGCTTTAAGAATGGACATCGTTAAAAAGCAGCTTTACAGAAATACATTCAGAATATACATTTTAAATTAATCCATTCATCCATATAAATTAATACCTGATAAGTAAGCCAGATGCAATTAAGGCTGAGATGATATGAGGAAAAACCAGACTCAAAAGGGAACCTAAGCTCATCTGGGTAACATTAGATATGAAAATAATTCCCTTCCATGAGATAAAAAGTAAATTGATGCAACCAGAAAATTTGTTATAATTCATCAAGAGCATTTAACAGTTATTAACTGTTCACCAATAGAGACCTGATTGCAAACCTGTTTGAATCAGTTCCTGTCCAATGACATGTTTATGCTTTGTAAGTGGTACAATCCTTGGATCCCGCTACATGTGTGGTTTTGACATTGGACCTCCTGGAGTGTTTAAAGGCTCTGGCATGGAGAAGCTGATGCTGGATCTATGATGATCACAAATGCTGAGCTCATAAAACTAGGAGCTACTAACCATATAGACCGTATAAGGCTGTAGAAAGAACATCACTTATAATCTTATACTTCAGTACTCATGTTAGTTCTCACTCTCCAGTGTTCTGTATTGTTGAAAGATTTATGATCAAACTCTTGATGTCACCCAAATGAGGATGGGTTCCCCTTTTGAGTCTGGTTCCTCTCAAGGTTTCTTCATGACATCTAAGGGAGTTTTTCCTTGCCACAGTCGCCACGGCTGCTCATCAGGGATAAATACACACCATTCACCTTGACTGTTGATTTCTGTAAAGCTGCTTTGAGACAATGTCTGTTGTGAAAAGCGCTATAGAAATAAACTTGACTTGACTTGACTTGACTTAGTAATCCTGTGTATTTTTAAGCTGTCCATTTGGGGCCAATGGGTGGTTTCTAAGTAATTAAAACTCTAACTATAAATGCAACAGAATAGACCGGGCAGGTCTGGACAGCAGAACGGGTCAGGATCACTAGTGAATTATGCATTTATGGTTGGACAAATGCAAAGGAAGTTTGAATAGATGTGAAATTACTAGGTATTTAGTAGGTGAATACTTCCTTGTATAGAGATTGACTAAGGTGTGTTATGGCTTTAAAACAGTATACTCTAATTCCTTTCCAAATAGTGAAATGTTTACTGAATTTTCATTTCAATTTACCTCATAACACTGATTTTCAGCACTGCATCACTGCATCTACAGCAATTTCAAAGCCAAAAGCAAGTATGGACCAGTTTCTGTGAAGTGCTAGAGACTGAACTGACATTCTCTAAGAATATTTCTTAGCCTGATGATCAGGGTGTTTGTGAAATATGGTATGTTTAGATGTATGATTTGGTTTTGGGTGTTAAATGCCATGCTGTTCACCCCTTAATACTGCCAGTGATTATTATATGGCTTTCAAGTATACAGAAATACATTCTTACAATTAAGGATTGAGATTCTGTGCTTCAATAAAGTGAAATAAAGCTTCTAATCTAAGAAAAGCTGCAGCAAGTATCTGACTTGTAATGTATGAAAAGTAGAATAACATAAAAGTCTGTAGCCAATGTTATAGTAAAGCGGAATAGGTGTTATTTGATCAGGTTACTCTATAAATAATGACTTTTGTGACGCTGTATTCGTCTCTACAGTGTCTTGTTACGTCTCAAATAAGTGACAATTGCTGGCAGATGGTAACAAGGACAATGACTGGTGTCGAATGGTGTCGAGTCGGGCTAATAAATACAAACCACTTACACATCGTGAGTTAAGTGTGTAAACAGTTGTGAAAATTAATAATATTACAATTATTAAATTTTATAATTGTAATAACATACAGTTAGGTGCAGAATTCTGGGCAAATATTGTTAAATAAAAAATAAAAGTATGCAGATGTTTGGGCACCTTACTAATTGACTTAGTAAGACCTGCTTTTGAAGATATAACAGATTACAAATGTTTTTTAGAGCAGGAAGTAAAATAAAAAAATTGTCTACCTGCATATTTTCAATGATCTTCAAGTCAGAGAACTGAGAAAGTTCATGCATTTGCAAAGCTTTAGTTCATTTTGCATTTATGCCATTTGGCAGATATTCATATTCAGAATGACTTAAAATAATCTCATTTATACAAATGAACAGTTAAGGGTTAAAGGCTTTGCTCAAGGACACAACAGTGGCAGCCTGGTGATCCTGGAAATTGATCTCATCACCTTCTGATCAGAAGTCCAACATCTTAAGCTCTGATTTACCATCTTCCAAAACATGTAATGCAGATTTCATTCAATATAGCAAAAGTAGCATTGCATTAACATTTGGAGAAAGATTTCCTGCGATGTTTGTGCTTGAAGTAGACAAGTGTACATTTTACATGACACTCTAACCACGTCAGGCCCAGAAAATGTATATGAGCATCCTATAACTTGGGTTACTCTCTGTGCACTTTTGCATGTTCTTCTCCAGGTTTTCTGATTCCATCCAACAACCAAAAACCATACCTCACTGGGGATTAGCCACTTCAGAATGGCCTCTAGGTGTGCATACATGTATGAATGTGTTTGTGTATGCTACTCTGTGATGGGCCAGAATCTGGATCCATTAAAGAAAGAAAGATTCAGTAAGAAATATTGTGAAATTTGATCAGGAAACTACAAGCACTACATATATAAGGTCCACTGCATGTGCAATATATGTAAAACCTTATACATTAACCTATAAAACATAGTCATGTGACTATTCACATATAGTGACTGTGAAACAGGCAGTTGCAAAGAGTACATCCAAATGTTACACAACTTAACCCTTACCCCAAAAATATACACATCTTGGAAATAAACTAATTAGAAGTAACATAGTCCTTCCTTGGACTCTATGAGCAAACAAAATGCTGGTCCCTTGACAAACACCCTTTCATCAGTTTGACCACTAAAACAAATTGCACTTTCTGATCGGTAATGAAAAGGTCATTTTTTTTTGTCACTATTTACATAATCTGCACAATACTACATGCTAGGGAGCGCCCTAACGTCCGTCCTTTGAGCAGGAAATGGGCGAAACCTTGGTTGAAATTATTACATCGACAGTTTGTGCTGTGAAGGAAGCCGCTTCTGATAGCAGAGGCCGTTCAGTTTCCTGTTGTGCACAACAGTTTTGGTTTTCATCCTGAAGGGATGAAGAGAACAAAAGGATACAGGTCACTGACTGTTGAAAACCAGGGACAAATCAGAAAGCATCAGTTCCATGTTTTACTATGTTCATTAAGAGAATCCTCTAGTTGAACAAATGCATTAAGTATTACAGTAAAAAACATTACTAATCTATGACAGATTGTTTATTTGGGGGGCCAGATAGCTAAATAAAACTTTAGACACTCAGGCTTAATTTATAATAATAAGCTTCGTAACTGAAAAAAATCACGTGTCCAGCATGGGTATTTAAACTCGTGCCTTTGGGATGCTTGTTCCATGTGTGTTGGTGCCTAGAAGGTTTGGGAATGTTGGACTTTCACATGCAAAGAGCTTATCAGGGCTTTAAATATCAAACAGAACAAATCAGGACCATGCTGATATCTGTTTAAGAGCCCTTTAAAGCCTAGTGAGTCATCATGTCTTACCCTCCTGACCTGGTGAGTATTCAATGGAAACCACTAAAACTAACAGTTTTTTAATAAGACATCTTGGGATCATGAACCTTAGTCTAAGAAATCTGGATTAATCTGGATAAATTCTGTGTTTATTTCAGGAAAAAAACAATCTAAATAAGGAACAAAACAAAGCATGGCATGCTGTTATAGTAAAATATTAAAGATTTGGCAATGGATAAGAGGAGATTACTGATACCTGCAATGTTTAATTCCTTTCATACCATAACACTTTGATAATCGTACTAATGTATCAATTGATAAAAAATGACATATGCTTTTAAACAATTTAAAGTTACATTTGATGTCAAATGTCTTTCAGTCAGTCCCTCGCATATCTCTCTAGATAGATAGATAGATAGATAGATAGATAGATAGATAGATAGATAGATAGATAGATAGATAGATAGATAGATAGATAGATAGATAGATAGATGAACATTAATTCAGAACAAAAATCAAAGCATCTGAAGGAAGAAAGATTGGTAGTTTCAAAGTGCTAAAACTAGAGTCATTCAAAAAAATTTTAAACAGCAAAATCTAGTGGAATTTCTTCCCATAAGAGTGGAGGTCATTATAACAGCACATGAGGAGTAAATGTGGAATGAGATGTTCAAAATCACATACCAAATTTTATGGTCAGTTGTCTACAAACTTCTGTCAATACAGTGTGTGAATATCTGGCAAACTACTGAAAGATGATAGCAGATGTATTTGAAAGACAAGATTTAGTTCATATGGTTGCTAGCTCCATTAGAATTTAAAATGAGTTTTTACATCCCAATAATTGTCTGGTATAGAGATTTACTGAGGTGTGTTATGTCTTTAAAACATTCTAGTCTAATTCCTGTCCAAATAGTGGAATGTTGAATTTTTTCATTTCAGCAAATATGGACCATTCACACTGTATGAGAATAGGGGCTGTTCTGACTTGCCTCAGCTACAAATAAAATATTGTACTAGATAATGAGAAATGTCCGATTCATATCATTCACATATGTTTACTGTTAGTGTACAATATTTAGAATTTGTGAAAAATCTATCTATCTATCTATCTATCTATCTATCTATCTATCTATCTATCTATCTATCTATCTATATATATATATATATATACATATATACATACAATCATTAAAAAGGTCTTTTGTGAGGTCACCTACAAGCATGATCAGATATTCAGATATTCAGCTGCTGGAAAACCAGGTTATGACTCTATAAACATGCAGCTTTTCCTCGTAATCATTGACGAGAATGTGAAGGTGTGGAGGATGTTGGAGGTGTATCTATTAAATAACTGTCAGGAGGCCAGTCCAAAACACACACTGAAAGGCAGGTTTCTGAACTCTCAACATGAATTGCTTGCACTATGCTTCGTATAATATTGAAGAAGAATAGCCTTTATTTGTCACATATACATTACAGCACAGTGAAATTTGTTCTTTGCATATCCCAGCTTGCTCAGAAGCTGGGGTCAGAGCGCAGGGTCGTCCATGATACAGCGCCCCTGGAGCACAGAGGGTTAAGGGCCTTGCTCAGGGGCCCAAGAGTGGCAGCTTGGCAATTCCAGGGTTGAACCCCCGACATTTCGATCAGTAACCCAGAGCCTTAACCACTGAGCTACCAGTCTATTTCACCATTAACATTCTAAAATGCCAATTTAACTTTTCGTTTAAACTGCACGAGAGTGTGTCTGAGAGAGGAAGGACACAGAAAAGTGGGCGGCAAACCACTTGACAAAAAAACATCTGGAAGTTTACATCAAATATTTTTCTGCATGTCACTATAGTAACAACTAACTTTGAGGAACTTGTTTAGCAGGCATCCACGTGATCTTATATCCTAATCTAATAATAAATGATTTAAAGATGCTGTTATTTAACACTGAAAAACTGTTTGATTATTGCGATGGTAACGGACATTTCTTTCTGAAAGGAAATGTTTATTTTTCATGTGTGGAAGGAGTCTCCAGTGTCAACCATTTTCAACAGTCAGGAAGTTTTCCACTACAGGAGAGTCTACGTGGATGAGGACTTTTCGCTTCCTTTTTTTTTTCTGTATTAACCCCCAGGAGAGAGGGCGAGGGAGAGAGAGACCGCAAACACTCCACATTCTACTAAACAGTGAAACACTCCCTGTCCTACTACAAGACTGCTGTATATTCACAGCACAATATGACTTTTTTCCTGCCATAATATTAGGAACAGTGAGTGATCTGATAAGGCCCTATGATTTCTTACAATTGTTCAAATTGCTTTAGAATTAGAATTGGAATTAGAATTGCTTTTACTTATATATAGAATATTTGAAGGTAAACCCAGATAATGCCTTGATATTGGGCTTTATTTAGGTACATTGTTTGCTGTAATATTTAAAAATACTAATACTTCATTTGATTTTCTCCTTAATTTTTGTTTTATTTCTCTGGATAATTCCTGTGTACTTGCTTTGGACAATAGGATTTATTTGTCATGTGGGAAGGGGTAGCTCAGTAGTAAAGATGTTGGACTTCTGCTCAGAAGGTCATGAGTTCAAATCTCACAACAAAGCTGCCACTGCTGGGCCCTTGAGCAAGGCCCTTAACCCTTAAATGTTCAGTTGTATGAATGAGATCATTGTTGGTCTTTCTGGTTAAGAGCGTCTGCCAAATGCCATAAACATGCAAATAAAGCACCTGGAAACCGAAACCAACTGTAAGAGAAAAAGAGAGATGTGGTAGAGTGAAAGTGATAAAAAGACAGAGAGAGAGTGGGGGGTTTGATGAGTAGGCAGTTATGGCTGCTATATCGTATTAACAGAATCTAGCTTGTCTCACATTTGTTTTATCAAGGTGATTCAAATGAAAATCCCAAGGGAAATGTAAAAAAAATCCCAAGGGAACTGTGGAGGTGGTAGTTCAGTGGTACAGTCGACTTTGGATCAGAAGGTCACAGGTTTAAATCTCACCACCACCACCAAGCTGCCACTGCTGGGCCCCTGAGCAAGGCCCTTAACCCCTTCCCTGCTCAGTTGAAAGTTGTTCTGAATAAGAGCATTTGCAAAATGTTAAATATTTTAGGGGAATGTGAACACTTTAGGAGAATCTGAATGCATGGAAATGGAGCTTATAAAGCAGAATAACACATTTTGAACAACCAATGAAAAAAAATCATCATTTGAATCCATCTTATTAAAATAATTGTACGGTAATATCGCTTCTGTTATCAAATTAATTTGATCATTCCCTCAGACTCTTGTCTCTCTCCTGAAGGACAACATTGATTGTGGTGGAATTATTTTCCTAGAACGGCATGTCCCTAAATGTTTTATTCCTTTCTTCATTCCAAACTATTTCAAAGCAATAAAACTGTGCATTCCTTTGAAGAATTTGAAAAAAAAACACCCCATTAAAGAAATATTCACCATATTAAAAATGTTACGGTTTTCATTCATTGTCATGAATAAAACATTATTAATTAATTTATTATTAGCCGGAGATGTGTCGGATCCGTCATACAAGTCCCTTATAAGCTTTCAGTACAGAAACCATCAGGTATTAAAATGAGCACAATAATAGAAACCTGTTATTTTAACTAATTTTGTCAATTACTTTTTCACATAGGGCCAGGTACCACTTTTTCCCTTAATAAATGAAATGATTATTTAAAAACTGTATTTACTTGGGTTATCTTTGTGTACTATAAAAATGTGCTTGATATGAATTTGAGTGTGAAATATATGCAACAAAAATGCATGATTGTTGTAGAAAGATAGACTATATGAACAATAGTATTGAGACATCTGTCTTTTCCAGCCATATGTGGTTATTTCCCAAACTGTTACTTCAAAGTTGCTGACATACAATTGTACAAAATGTTTCTAAGCATTACATTTTCATAATTCACAATTTTTTAGTATTTCCAAACCATCAAACAAGCCTCCATTACATTATTTTCTAATGAAAAGAGAAGAGATACGTAAGAACATGTACGTCACACACACTCACACATGCTCTTTTGTAGTTCAGCTGCAAAAGTATTTGTTTCCTCATTGATTTCACGTGTCAGTGGGCTTGAGCCTTACCGGGGGGTCAAACTGTACACTCATTATCGACAGTGACATTCTGAAGATCGATTGATTTCATTTCCTCAATCATAGAATGATTAGGAGTCATTAATATGCCCTCCTCTCAGAGTGCAGATGAAATAACAGACATCTAACAGCCTTCGTATGAGAACCAACTTTTTAATAAGTTGAAATAAATACTCCAGTACATGCATGATCCAGAAAAAAAAAAAAAAACAAAACAAAAATAAAACCCAATAAAATGCTATTGTAATTCTGGTAAATAGTGTAAAACCTATGGCACACACTCACAGCAGCTTCAATCCATCCAAAAGATTCACAAGTCGAAATACAAAGCGAGAAACACACATCCCGCGCTCACTGCGTTTCTAAATGACGTCCATCTACACGTCTGTCTACAACCGTCACTCTGTCTGCTGCTCCCAGGCACTAAAACTGAGGTAAACTTTCCATTAGTTTTCTTTTCATTTAAAAAAATTTCCAGTCCGACATACAGAATCACCACAACATGTGCGGCTACCAGTGAGTGAACACAAGTTAGAAATATGTTGTGATGTCAGTTTCGGCTATGTTTTTATTACATCCAGTGCAAAAAAAACACTGCCACCTTGGTTGCATCAGAATAGTTGGACAGACAAAATAGTACAAATTCACTACATTCACTCAATAGGATCACACAACACGAGGTTAAAGCATATTAGTCTCTTTGGTAAGTTGAGAAAAGAAAAAAGAAAGAAAAAAAAAAAAGGCAGGCTTTGTTTTAATTCACAGAATGCGAGTTGACCGGTGGTAAAGTCCTGGGCGAAGATCGTTCCCTGAGCGCCTGTGAGAGCAATGTGCATCCATCAGAGACAGCGCAAGCTGACTGCCGCAATCTTTCGCGGTACGTGGGCATCTGGGAGCTGTTCTCGGCATGCTGGGATACATCTCGAAGACCTTGTGTGAGCAGGACACAGGCTGAAACTACACTCATTGCACCACCCAGAACAGCCGTCTGCACCGTTTTACCATCAGCGCTAACGTTAGCGGGTTTGCCCAGGAACTGCGGCTCAGTGGCGAATCCCACCAGTGCGTTGACGGTCTGAACCAGCGGGCCGCTGAAAAGCACACATCGATTGCGCGTCAGCTCGCTTGGGTTCGTCTTCACTTCCTTGACGCAGGCGAGAAGCGCTGTCGCACTCGTGCTCATGCACTTTACACTGGCTTTGAACTGCTCTTTGGCAAACCTGTCCTTGGATTTCTCACTGGCCAGAGACGAAGCCTCTGTGAGAGTGGTCAGGTTCCTCCGGATATTTTGGGAAACTTCCAAGAGGAGTTGGGGAGTTAAATCAGAAAGGGGGGTTATGCGTAGGACAGCACAAGTTTGATCCACCTCATGGCGGCATCGTGTCACTTTGTAACGATCCACCAATCCAGGAACGGCGACGTGCGAACCCGGTGCCTCCACGGCCGCCAGGTACGCGGCGTGAGCCGAAAACTCCGTTAGAGACACCACTAGATTGCCCATTTCGACTAACCGCTCCCCAACCTCTGTAAACTTCCCCATGTTTAGCTGGCTCTGAATGTCATGAGTGATGATGGACAACTCCTTCGTCCGAGCAATCACTGTATCTCGACACTTCTCGAAAGTCTCTGCCACCGGCGTGCCTTCCCCAGTCATCACCGGCCTCGTCTCACTGGACAGCAGAAGCAAATCCGCCACCAGCTGCATCTTGCTTTTGCATGTGTCGCAAACAGACGTGAGTCTTTTCCGCTGCTGCACGCTGCCACTCGGGATGCTGGACGCTGGAACCTCGCTGTCTGACTTTCCCGAGCCACTACTAGCCATAGTATGGTGGTCAAGCTAATATTCTGGATTTTCTTTTTTGTAGAAAATATAGATTACACCACACATTCCACAGTACAATCTCATAACTTAGAATGACAATGTCTTCAAAAACAAACAAATAACAATAATAATTACACACCTTCTCTGAGAAACTGGCCAAAAAAAGTGTTGTCCTTCAGAAAATACACCGATATCGACTGCTCGCTTACTGAATTTTAGTAAACATTTGCGAAATCAAAAGAAAAAGAAAAAAAAAAAACAGGATAATGTAACTTCACGCAGGAAAAGTGTGTCCTGGCGTACGTGTGATGTTTAAAACAAAGTGGCTGAATGAGGTCGAAAAAAAAACAAATCAAGGCTACATTTTAAATCCCTTCAATATCATGACTCCTTAAAATTTATGTCATTGGACCCCTAATTGTGCATTTGATACAAAAATCACATCGTGGGTTCATGAAATATAGATTCACAGGTGGTTTCTTATCCAACACACATATACACACATACACACAGAAAAAATAATAACCATACACTTGCTGCAGTGCCATACAAAAGATCAACTCGAGTCAAAGTGCCAGCCGATTCTAGACCTCCAAATCCCACCAAAACACCTCAACCATGAAATTCACTTCCTATACTGATTCAAAGTCTAAAAAAGTGTGAAGAATCGACTGCCCCGGTTGTCAGTTTCTGTTTGTTCGTTTGGTTTTTTTCTTTCGTTTTTTCCTAATTCATGTCAAGCAGACAAGCATTTCAAGGTTCTTGCCCTTCTCGTGGTTGCGGGAGGCCAAACAAAATCCACTGAATGACTAAAACCAGATGAGCCATTTCTAAGTTCGATCCTCCGCTGCAAAGTGCCTCTGAGGGTCATGGCTGGATCGCAGCAGCAGTCCGAATCACGCTTTCTCCGACGCTCCTCCACTCCACGCATCATCATCCCACAATGCCTACTTTATAAAAGTCTCCAAAATAAAAAAAAGATAATAAAGCACTGGTTTGGACCTCAGTAAAGACCACGCTTTGACTTCTCACAACTTTTAACCTCTTCCTTTTGGCTCGGCACCCGGTGGCGATGGTCGGTTCGTTCTGAAGCCTGGGTTCCTTCAGCATTACTGTCTAGTTCCCATACACCTTCCTCAGCAAGAAGCATGGGATCCACAGCACACCATCAGGCAAACCAACCATCCACCGCAGCTTTCCATCTCATTCAATAGCAAAAATCCACTTTATTGAGTAGTTTTTAGATCAGTCAGTGGTGTTCTAGGAGAGGTTTATTCCAGCTTCATGTGTATGTGTGTGGGGTCTCTTCTTCTGTATGAGGAAGCAACCAGAGGGTGCGGCTTTACTTCAAATGGGAAACAAGGCGTTGAGGAATAGCAGCCGGTTCGCTTCGAAAAGTGAATGCGTCTCTTTATCAGAAGAAAAAAATAAACATGTATGAAGCTCTAGGGTTTTTTTTTTTTGAGGGGGGAGACCAGTTTTTGGGTAAATATCAATGCCGTTAGCTTGTTGGCTGATTCGCCAGAGGGTGCGGCTGCGCTTCAGTTGGGAAACAGCAACACGGCGCGCGAGCTCGAGCTGCGTTCAAACCTGCAATGGTTTTCTTCCCCTTCTTCTGTACAAGCGTCCATTATTCCCAATAGGAAAAAAAAGAAATAAATAACAGTAAGAAAATAATCCAATAACTATAGTCAAATGAGCAACTTTTCACTGGAACCGGATGATGTGAAATGCGTCTTGTTTGTAAACTTGGTTCATTTCCACACCAAAGCCACCAGTTTCCCGAGGCCCCGACTACCGGCGTACAGGCTCAACTACACCCCAAACGTGCTGCCCGTTTCTCCGGCTCCTCCAGCTTCCCTTTCTCTTTCTCTCTCATCCACTTCTTCAGGCTTGAGGGTCTCCCCTGATTTCTCCCCGAGAAAACACGCGAGCAGTTCAAGCCGAAACCTGCCGCTGTGTTACGCTTCACCCACAGCCGCTCATACTTCAGCGTTAGTTTTCGTTTTAGCCTAGCCTTTAGCGCGATAAAAAAATGTATGTTTCCAGTACACGCCTGCGCTGAATTTGACTCGATCGATGTTCCACGTCAAAAAAAAAGAAAGACAATTGCAACACACTGAAAAAAAGTCCAGAAAGTCTAAATGATACGAAAAAATATTTTTTAGCAATATATTAAATTTCATTGAGCTGCTGTAAACGTTTATTTCATGTCACAGACAACGGAAAGACGACTTTACTGTTCATTACAATATTTAAAGTGTTTTCCTAGTTTATTGCTAGTATAATTAATAGTATTTTATTTTAAATTATTATTAATAGGCGTCTGTGCGTATTTCAGCCATAACCTCGCGTTTTAAAGAAACTCGTACCGTGCCTACCGCTGCAAAAGAAAAAAACCAACCCGATGTTAAAACCACTAGATTTGTTAGTGGGACGTGAAATCGGAGGCTGATGGAATGTGACGTAATGCATTTGGCCACTTTTCATTGGACAAAAATGCATTTTCTGGACCTTTGAATAGCCAATTCAATTCAAGGGGGAGGGGCTAAGAGAGAAAGCGGGTGGGAGAAAGCGTCACTTTGTTTCCTCGTTGCTAAAAATTCAAACATGGAACCAATCAGATATGAAAGTAAAACACGGATTATTCAGATTACACATTATAATCAAAGTTTTAACGAGATCTTTATTCACTTCATGCGATAATTATATTTGTAAACAAACAATTAACTCGAAATAAAAGAAAGTAACTTGTAACCAAAACATATGGCATTCAATACATTCTATACACCTCTGTGTTGACTTGATCAGATAATCACTAAGCCAGGGGTCACCAACATGGTGCCCGTGGCCACCAGGTAGGCCGCAAGGACCACATGAGTAGCCCGCTGGCCTTTTCTAAAAATAGCTGTTTCCTACTTTGTTAAATGATTGTTGATAATTATTATGAGAAATCATTAACATGATCAGTGTCTTCACATAGATGAATATCATTAATTATTAAAAATAACATATAATAAAAGTTCAATTGAGCAAATTTGTTATTTCAGATCAAACTGAAAACTGTGTATCAAACAGGTAGCCCTTCACATTAATCGGTACCCAAGAAGTAGCTCTCAGTTTCAAAAAGGTTGGTGACCCCTGCACTAGGCCTTCAGTGGTGGCACTCAGCTATAGAAACCATCAATATTATACAGAAACACAGTATAGCAGCGCTTCATCACAGACAGGTTTCTCATACAGCAAAAATGAATGCCATTATGTTGAGCTATTTTACGAGTTGCTCAGTAGCTCCTAGATTTATAACCATATAGACTGTATAAGACTGTAGAAAGAACATAACTTATAATCACACACTCCAGTGCTCATGTTAGTTCTCACTCTCCAGTGTTCTGTATTGTTGAAAGATTAATGATCACACTCTTGATGTCACCCAAATGAGGATGGGTTCCCCTTTTGAGTCTGGTTCCTCTCAAGGTTTCTTCCTCATAACATCTAAGGGAGTTTTTCCTTGCCACAGTCGCCACGGCTGCTCATCAGGGATAAATACACATCTTTCACCTTGACTGTTGATTTCTGTAAAGCTGCTTTGAGACAATGTCTGTTGTGAAAAGCGCTATAGAAATAAACTTGACTTGACTTGACTTGATCTGACTTGACTTAACATTACTAAAGCAAGAAACTCAATACCCAATTCCATTAGTCTCCTATTATTCTCTTATTACTTCTATTACATCTCTAACAGAATTATCAATGTTAACCTTATAAAATGACCAAGGTTTTTTTGTGCATTTCTGTGCGTTTTTTCTGTTTTCTTGGGAATCTAAAATGAAGGCAAATTGTGGGTTTTTGTGCAAATTCTACAGGTAAGAAAACGCAAAAGTATAAATAGTTAACGAAAAAGACTGTTTTGAACTTTTCTGGTTGCCCTTTCCTCACGATATCTAGCTTTTCTTAAAAAGTCCGTCTTGTAAATGTCCTTGTAAGTATATTTATGACCAAATAAGTTTCTTCTCCTCTGTTAGCCATTTTGGAATTAAAAAAAAAAAAAAAACAGCTATTGAATCCACACAAATATATTTGAACTTGAGATTAGTGCAATTTCTGACCATCTATTCAAAGGATGTGAAAATGTTATTTCATGCCTGCTAGATGTCCTCAGTGACTCCATCTTGAAATTAGATTAGATTCAGATTAGATTCAACTTTATTGTCATTACACATGTACAAGTACAAGGCAACGAAATGCAGTTTAGGTCTAACCAGAAGTGCAATAGCAGCAAGTGCAGGATATACAGTGTTTACATGACTTATATAAATTAGATAGATTGGGATTGGGTGAAGCATCAGCTTCATTTTCCCGCAGCGCTGAATTCTGAAGGCCTTACAGCAGATTCCTTTGAAACTGGCAACACATGATGTGACAGGTAAAATCCAATTAGATAGAAATTCCAAAGTAAACAGACCCTGCTTCATGTAATGAAAATAATAGACTATTGGCAATAATTTAATACATGTTCATGGACAAAATTATATAAAAAACTTAAGTCAGTGTTTCTGATAGTGTTTAGACCAGCAGAAAAGCCATTGACTTTAAGTAATGAATTTGATTTGAAAATGTAGAAGATTTTTAATTAAGAATGAAATCATTGTGCTGATAAAGGAAATGCATTAAAAACAGGGTGATGTTATATGGCCCAATTAGAACCAGAGCTGTGTTTAATATGGTTCAACATTCGTGCAACACAAAGTTGTGTTTGCAGCATGCCACACTAAATGATACGTTACTTGGTATATCAGCGTATAGCTATGTTTAATGTGTTAGACCATTTGTAGAAGATTATTCAATACAGCAGCTTCCATTAAAGTACATGTGAATGAGCTGTTACTATAGAAATAGATGTGTGTTTTTTTTTAATATGCACACTGTGGGGAGTGGAAGCTCAGTAGTTAAGGCTCTGGGTTACTGCTCGGGAGGTCAGGGGTTTAAGCCCCACTATCTGCCACTTTTGGGCCCTTGAGCAATGCACTTTACCCTCTGTGCTCTATCATGGCTGATTCTGTGCTCCAACCCCAGCTTTCTAACATTGCTGAGATATGCGAAAAATTTTATATATATATATATATATATATATATATATATATATATATATATATATATATATATATATACTGTACAGTACAGTACAGACCAAAAGTTTGGACACACCTTCTCATTCAAAGAGTTTTCTTTATTTTCATGACTATGATTATATACATAACAAAAAAGTGAACTGAAAATATGTCATATTGTAGGTTCTTCAAAGTAGGCATCAAGAGAATGCCAAGAGTGTGCAAAGCAGTAATCTAAGCAAAAGGTGGCTATTTGAAGAACCTACAATATGACATATTTTCAGTTGTTTCACACTTTTTTGTTATGTATATAATTCCACATGTGTTAATTCATAGTTTTGATGCCTTCAGTGTGACTCTACAATTTTCATAGTCATGAAAATAAAGAAAACTCTTTGAATGAGAAGGTGTGTCCAAACTTTTGGTCTGTACTGTATATATATATATATATATATATATATATATATATATATATATATATATATATATATATATATATATATATATATATAAATTTATATAAAATAAAGCACATTTACTGTTAATTGAATAACATCTGGAGCTGCTGTCAGAGTTGCTGTTTCAGAAAATGAATCAACACTTTCTTACCAATAAGATTTGTTCATTTAAATTGCTGGAAAATAAAAGGTACTTTTAACTTAACAGGTAGAGTTTTTAAATATTGGTGTATTTGACTTTTTAATTAATCCAGAAATTAAAAGAATATGGGATTATGAGCACTTGAGTTGTGCAGGGTCCGTTAGAAGCACAGCACACGTTCTGCTTTGGTGGGTTGTACAGCTGCACAGGGCGCAGTGCCATTTGGGTGGAGTGTCCTGAGAGGAAACAGTTCAGATTCTGTTGAACAAGCCTCACAATTCACATGCTTTTGGTGCAGAGAGACACTAAAAGGAAGGAGGGGTCAAAGAGCAGCCCAAAATAAATCAGCACAGTTAATGTGTAGGCCTATTTAGCCAACAGTTTTGATGTTCACACAGAACAGGTATCGCAGCTGGTTAATAATGGCTTGATGTTAAAACAATGATTGACAAAAAAATAAATAAATAGGTTACTTAGTATGGAATTAAAGCAACATTAGCACAAAAAGGCTGTTAATTTTGAGATAACATCTTGTATACATACAGTTTGCTTATATATGGGCAAAATAATAATAATATTAATAATAATAATTATTATTATTATAATACAGTACCCTCCTAGGGATTCAATGATGCTACTTTATTTCTGTTGTTTTTCAACATTGTACATTCATACTGAAGACATTAAAATTATGTCAAACAAAAATGAAATTATGTTGTAAATAAAAAAAGTGTTTTATATATATATATAGTGTGTGTGTGTGTGTGTGTGTGTGTGTGTGTGTGTGTGTGTGTGTGTGTGTGTGTGTGTGTGTGTGTGTGTGTGTGTGTCATCTTATCACATGACAAATAGAATTAAAAAAAAAATATATATATATATATATATATATATATATATATATATATATATATATATATATATATATATATACACACACACAGTACAGACCAAAAGTTTGGACACACCTTCTCATTCAAAGAGTTTTCTTTATTTTCATGACTATGAAAATTGTAGACTCACACTGAAGGCATCAAGGGCTATTTGACCAAGAAGGAGAGTGATGGGGTGCTGCGCCAGATGACCTGGCCTCCACAGTCACCGGACCTGAACCCAATCGAGATGGTTTAGGGGTGAGCTGGACCGCAGAGTGAAGGCAAAAGGGCCAACAAGTGCCAAGCATCTCTCGGGGAACTCCTTCAAGACTGTTGGAAGACCATTTCAGGTGACTACCTCTTGAAGCTCATCAAGAGAATGCCAAGAGTGTGCAAAGCAGTAATCAAAGCAAAAGGTGGCTACTTTAAAGAACCTAGAATATGACATTTTTCAGTTGTTTCACAATTTTTTGTTATGTATATAATTCCATATATAATTCCACATGTGTTAATTCATAGTTTTGATGCCTTCAGTGTGAATCTACAATTTTCATAGTCATGAAAATAAAGAAAACTCTTTGAATGAGAAGATGTGTCCAAACTTTTGGTCTGTACTGTATATATACATATATATGTGTGTGTGTGTGTGTGTGTGTGTGTGTGTGTGTGTGTGTGTCACGTGGCAAGACGCCACACCCCTTTTCCGGAACATGTGACGTTGAATAAACCGAAACCAATCAGCGAACTCCAACGATCTCGACCAATCTCGAAGTTCAAGGTTGAAAATGGCGTCTTCCAGCGGATGGAGATGTGTATCGGTGCTGCTTTTTGCATTATTTCTCCTGTCGGTTCATTGTTCGGACAGTAAAGCGAAAAAGAAGAAGGACATTCGGGATTACAATGACGCGGATATGGCGAGGCTGCTGGAGCAGTGGGAGGTAACTTCTGCACATTTCTCCAGAATTAGCCCTTTGCGTTACCACTGTTCATGTTCCAGGTTCAGTTTTAACCCTTTGTGTTGGTAAGTATTAAGTGTGCTGCATTGTGTAAACTTGATACACCAGTGTTTACACACTGCATCCAAATGAAGGCAGTGATCCTTTACACGGGTATAAAGCGGGTATAAAATAGGAAGCTGACCATGTGTCCTAGATAGTGTGCCTAAGTAGTGAGTAGAGTTGTTGTAACCAGACCTTGTGAAACATGAACAGCGCTCGTGCTGATTAGACTAGAAGTAGTAGAAACAATTATAACACGCGCTGTCTGTCAAAAAGTCAAAAATCAAGCCTATGCATTCACCTGCCTGTTCACAGACCCCCTGCTTCCTCAACCAGCCAGTCACGTGACAGGTCAAGCCCTTAGTTAACCTTCACACCAAACATTAACCAGGGAAAATGTGATCTCAGTGACTGTGGCATGGCTTTTGATGCCTGAGAAGTGGAAGCCCAGTGGTTAAGGCTCTGGGTTACTGATTACTTTGTGTTATATTGATCTCATTATTTCCTTTCAAACATGCAATGAAATATCAATCAATATTAATCGTTAAGCACCGAAAGCTTAAAAGGACAAACCAGCATTTCTATCATTTCAGATTTAAGTCATACACTATATAGCGGTGTGCAATATTATTATTATTATAACTGTTCGCTTGAAGCCGATCGTTGTGATCGTTGCAGTGGATTTTTCACAATCAATGCTATTTGTAAAGCATTTGATGTATCACTTTCTTGGTGTTTATTTAAATTGTCAAAATAATATTAATTCTCTTTTTTTTCCCTCTTTTGACTGAAGAAATCCCAGCCAATTTTGGTAAAAAATTAACTCCATATATTCTTCAATTATCTTGACAGAAATGCAAGGGTGCCATGTGAGTTCACATGAGAGAGAGAGAGCGAGAGAATTTATTGCCCAATTCTGGTGTGAGGCCCATTGGGGGTGGTAATATATATTTTTTCTTTTTCTGACAATTTTTTTTTTTACACACTGCTTGCTGTAGATTATTTCAATGACAGGAAAGGGTTACTCACTGATGAACTGGGTAGTGTTTTCCTGTCTGACACTGCAGTGTACATAATTCTGACTTGGTCAGCTTTCCATGATGCACCAGAAACAGTTACGGTTGAGTGATTGCATACAGGCTAAAGGTGCAGACTCTGTTGTCAAATCAAGTCAAATTTTATTTGTCACATTCATACAGAGACATACGACATACAGTGAAATGCTTTGTACGACTGTTCAACATTTAAGCATAAAAAGGAATAGAATTAAGGATAAATAAAAAAAAGTATAAACTATACGAAAAAAATGTGGAAAATATATGTATATACATGAATGAGTATGGCATGTATTGGAAGTACAAATTAAAGTGATTTAGTGATTGTCCTCAAAATGTCCATGTGCAGTATGGTGTGAGACAAAGTGGCACTGTGCTGTTCAAGTCCAGAGTTAAAGTGTCATAATGCAAAAAACAGGAATGTGCTCCATGTTCAAGTCAGGTCAAGAGGCTTTTATTGTCATTTCTATTATACACAGTGGTACACAGTAAAAACGAGACAACGTTTCTCCAGAACCCTGGTGCTACACTAAACAACATAGAGCTACAACACAAAGCTACAAAAAGTGCATCAAATGCAACCTAGTGCAAATAGAACAGACAGTGCAGACAGTACAAACAGACAGACAACAGTACAGACAGACAACACAAGACAATACACATAACACAAGATAGTGCCGACCAGTAAACCTACTGTATACTCTGATTATACAGTACTGTGCAAAGAGAACTATAAAAACTATAACTGAGAGTATATTTAAACAAACACAATGCAGTGCAAAAAACAGCAGTAGCAGCAGTCAAGAGGTGCAAACATGTAAACAGTGTAATATGGTTGAGTATAAATAATGATAAATAAATTGTGGTGGAATGGATTGAGATGAGTAGTGAGAGTGTGTAAAGTTCAAGTTGTACCGTTCAGTGAGAGTGTGTAAAGTTCAGGTTGGTGAGTGAGTGAGTGAGTGAGTTCAAGTAAAATGTTAAAGTAACTAAAAAAAACCTCGTTATATTTACCACCTAGTGAGTGCAGCATCTCCATAAACAAAAAAATTCACTGCATATATTGAGTGTGTGTGAATATGTGTATGTATCTGTAATTTGAACAACCCACTCCACATTTAGTCCATCAACTCTTCTGGGAAGTTGTTCCACTGATTTTTGGCATGTAGTTGTGGAGATTGTGATCAGTGAAGTTAATAAAGGCAGGTATTGATGTAGAGTGTGAAGCCCTGGGGTGCAGTCAGTGTTCCAGTTTATCCCAAATGTGTTCAGTAGAGACGAGGTCAGAACTCTATAGCAGGCGAATCCAGATCTTTCACTTCAACCCATGCAAGAAATGTGTTCATTGAGCTGGCATTGTGCACATGGGCATTGTCATGCTGGAACTGGTTTGGGTCTCCTAGTTCAAGTAAAGGAAAAATGTAACATTACTGTATCCAAAGAGATCCTATACATTTGTGCGCCTCTAACGTTGTGCTAATAGTTTGGAGGAGAACCACATATGGCTGGAAAATCTGTCCCAGTACTTTAATCTATATAGTGTAAATAAATAAACAGCCCAAGACTCCTCCTGTTGAAAGCTAGAACACAAACATTATTTAAACCAGTAATTGAATTGTTATTTCTGTTACTTTGTCATAATCAGGTTTTATTCCAGTATAATTTAAGGATCAAAAAATAATGTAAAACTATCAGGGATTATATCATGAACTACAAGTGGGGCATCTTTGTTTTTTCTTTGTTTAATGTTTCTTTATTTTTTTTAGGCAGATTTACATACCAGGGGTTTACGATCAATTTTGTTTGTTTATGCTAAAATAATAGATTGATCAATCGATTCACCACTTTAATGTAAAGCAAGGGCCACACAGATAGTTCTTGTTTTGGAAAGAAATGTTATGCTGAGGAAGACAACCCCTAACCACATAAAAAATAGATGTTGCATTTCCAGTTTGTTACATTTTAAAGTGCTTTTGGATTGCTGATGATCGTCACACAGTGCAGAATTTAGTTTTTCTTTCAATATACAGTCATTTATTCTCTAGAACTTTGATGGAGCTTGTTTGTGGTGTCTTGTGCAACCAATATTTAACACCATACTAGTTTTAAACCCACTGATACTTAATTACAGGCACCTGTGCAAGTGGCTGTAGCAAAATCTAGTAATCTTTTCCTGCTTTGATGAACCAGACTGAACTAATAACCTTGCATTAAGGTTTACAATGTATTCAAGAATTAAAATATCCAAACTAGAAGTAGAGGAAATCAGGCAGTCTCCAGTTCAGGAACGATTCATTTTAATGTATTGTAAATGGTCCAGGACAGAAATTGTATCAGCTTTACACCTCCCCTAATCTCTCATGCCTTTATTTTCACAGAAAGATGATGACATTGAAGAGGAGGATTTGCCAGAGCACCGAAGACCCTCCCCTCCTATCGACTTCTCTAAAGTGGACCCTTCCAAACCTGAAGATCTCCTGAAGATGTCTAAGAAGGGAAAGACCTTGATGGTGTTTGCGACCGTGTCTGGAAACCCTACGGAGAAGGAAACCGAGGAGATCACCAGCCTGTGGCAGTCCAGCCTCTTCAACGCCAACTATGATATTCAGAGGTACTGTGTTGCATATGAGTTGGAGTGACCCTTGTGCTCCAGGGTTGAGATGTGGGCCTGAGAATAAATAAGAATTTCTAACCTAAATTACAAAGAAATGTTAGTCATGTACTGATATTAAATACAACCTGAATCCAAAGTTTGCTGTTAATGCAGGTTGTATTTAATATTGTGTTTTGGCTATAACCATCATTTCAGATGGTTGTAGCCAAAGCAAGATTTATAACTTTTTCTTTCTTAAATCAGAGGTGTATATATTATTGCCTTTCGTTAAAATTAGATTTTTTTTTTTTTATATAATTTTTAGCAGTTTTTCAGAACTCTGACCGATTTTTTTTTTTTTCTACACAGGTAACATTTCACAATACTGGGAAACTGGGAACCTTTTTGCCAACCTGATATCCTGAAACCTTCAGTAATTAAAAAATAATAAGAATTTCATTTTAATTTGTCACAAAAGCAGTTCGGTTAATGGGATGAGAAATGTATATTCGCGCAGATTTATAAGAATTAAATTATTAGATTATGATGGCATCTTAGAATTCTCAAGGCTTTGACGGCTCATTTAGGCAAAGCGAGCGACAAATCCAGTGTGGCCTTTTAAAGCAAATTAAATCATACTAATGTTGATCCAGCTCGGTTTAACCGAGTAGCAGCTCCTGAAACACAGGTCACTCTGATCTTGTGCTAAACTAACTAACAGATATTAGTTGACAATGGAGGTCTACAAGCAAAACACTCTTTCTGGCTTGAAAGAGAATAACACATGCCTTATAGCCATGACAAAGAAATCTTACATGGTTGGCATTGTGCAATTGTGGTCTTTTGTATTCTGTTAACGTTGATCCGATGATACTCTATGAAAACGGCTTTCCTTCCTGTTTTAACGCCCTTTCTGTTCCTTTAGGTTTGTTGTGGGCTCCAACCGCGTCATCTTCATGCTACGTGATGGCAGCTATGCGTGGGAGATTAAAGACTTCCTGACCCTCCAGGAGCGCTGTGAGGACGTGACTGTGGAGGGCCAGGTGTTTCCTGGGAAAGCAGCCAACAAAGCCAACAAGACAAATAAGGAGAAAGAGCAAAAAGAGACCAAGAAGAAGAAAGACAAGAACACAGCCAACCGAGTAAATAAAAGCAAACAGGAGCTATGACTGCACTGATACCGACAAGGTTTGTGGAGCAGAACAAAGGCAGGATGACGCCTAAAACAGTGACTACACTTTGAGAAGAACTAATGAGCCCAGCTGTCAAGAGTGGTCAGATCCGTAGCACCTCATTTCTATACATGGTTAAATAAATGATACCATGCAGCTGCTCCTACATCATTATTTGCTTACAGAAGGTACTCATTTTAAGATCCTTCAGAAAGAATCTCGATCGGGTTAGTGTTTGGTTTTTTTGGTTCCTCGTTGTTTAGTGGAACAACACTGAAGTAGAACATTCAAGTTTTCACATAATTCTACTTGTATCTCTCTATTAGAAATCACTTAAATTCAACATATTGAATTTTGAATCACAATAAAACCAATTTGTAAAAAATATTTAAGTATTTCTTTCTCAAAGTCGTCTATTTAGACTTTCAAGCAGGTGAACGGTACTGGAGTTCCTTTCCGCTACAATGTCCAGTTATTAGGGGTATATAAATCTTTCATGGAATAAGAATTTTTAATGTTTTCCTGTAGATTTTATCTATGTCATCTTTTAGATTTCTATTAATGCTTATCAGGAAATCTTTGATATATTCATATTTAGTATTGTTTCATCCCACTTATCTCGATTCACACTGTTAACAATATTGGAAATCGTTGATATTTCAAAATGTATTCTTAATGAGCAATCCAGATGTGATGTTTTAAAGGACAAAGCTTTGAGACCGTAGCATACATTTTTCCTGTCACTTGAACTGGGAAACCCATTTCTGTTCTAGTATAAAATATTCTCATGTGCATAGCATGAGCTCCATGAAGATATGGTTTCCATGGGTTGGAGTGGAAGATCTTGAATGGCCTAGGCAAGCAACCAGCAACAGTCTCTGTGTGTGTATATGTGTATGTAGCTACAAACATCCAATGGTATGCCTCCAAATGTATAGTTTAGGGAAGAACCACATATGGATGTTAAAGTCATGTATCCCAATACTTGTCCATATCATGTATTTCTTTGTTACCCAATTGCACTTTTACATTTTTCATACTAGAACTTATTCCCTTTTCTTTTTTCCATTATCTTTCCTGAACACAATCTTTCAGTATGGATCTGTCTTTCTTAAAGCTAAACAGTATTTTTTTAAGGCAAACTCTGGAACCAAGCCACTACCTACAAAGGAGTTTGTATAAAATGGGCCTCCATTTTTTTTTTTTTTTTTTTTTTTTTTTTTAAAATCTCTAATGAGCCTAGGCTGCAGCATTATCTCTTTCATCTATCTGTTGTGTAAGACAAACAATGACATGCTTTTTTGCGATGCAGGAATGAAGTGAAGCCCGAAATGAAATATGGAGCTTTTATTTGAAATAAGATTGTGTTAGTGTTCTGGAACAGGGGCATAAGTGAGATGAAACTCGAATAATCCAAACATTACAAACATGAAATCCACCTGGTTGTTTTAATAGGAATACACACAGCTTCAGACGAATGAGGTCTGTCACAGCAGTCAGAGGAGCTTTCCTGTGCTTTAATGAATTCATTCATCATCTGTTCTCTTTCTTTCTAGGTGCTATTAAATGGGATGTAAACTCAGCACAGGTTTCTTGAAAACATACACAAAATGTCATATCTCTACTTCTGAGGCATATACACACATTATCCCAGTGGCTACCTTTAGGTTCTGTAAAATGGCTTGAGGGTTGTGTGTACATTGTCTGATTGGAGGTCTGGTTTGGCTTTAGACATTTCATTCTCCCGCAGCATCTGGTGAATGCAACAACATACTTCAGTCTGTTAGGTTGGGCAAAAAGTTATCCTCAACCCTCGTTCTTAACACTGGCATCCCACAGGGCTGTGTTTTGAGCCCACTACTCTAGTCCCTGTTCACCCATGACTGTGCTCTTCTGCAACTCCAACATCTTACACAAGTATGCAGATGACACCACCGTGGTCGGCCAGATCAGCAACAATGACGAATCGGCTTACAGGGAAGTGATCCAAAGCCTGACAGAGTGGTTTGCCACCAACAACATGACCCTCAGCACTATGAAGACTAAAGAGATCATCGTGGACTTTTAAAAATCTAACAGTAGAAGACCCTAACCAGTTTCCATCAGTGAAACTGAGATAGAGAGGGTCTCCAGCTTTAAGTTCTTGGAAGTTTACATCTCTGAGGATCTGTCCTGTTACCAGAACACTTCAGCTCTGGTTAGGAAGGCCTGTACTTCTTGATGATTCTTGATTCCTGTTCCAAGGGATTCTAATTAGTTTTTTTCCTGTATGGAATGGAGGCTCCACTCTGTGTGAACATAAAGTCCTGCAAAGGGAGGTCAAAACCGCCCAATGCATCAGTGGCGGACAACCGCCTGGCATTGAGCAACATTAACCACTACAGATATCTGCGCAGAGCTCACAACAACAACGAGGTCACAAACTGTTTAACCTCCTTCCATCAAGAAGGCGATACAGGAACATACGCACCAGAACCAGCAGGTTCATGACCAGATTTTTTCTATCCACTATTACACTACTGAACTCTACACTATACTGTTAAATCACTGTATAAACACTGTATAATTCTGTACAATTATACATACAATGTACATATTGCATATTGTAATTTTTATAACCTTCATGCCCAACACATGTGCCTTACATACATCTGCACTACAATGGTATTTGTGTATCGATATATACCTTACATACTTTACATCCTGCCTAAAATTTCACATTTATGTATACATTTATTTAGTGTACGTTTATTCAGCTTTTTGCACATTTTTTCAATGCCATAGTTTTAACGTTTTACTTGTTGTACTTTTCAAGTGTCTGCACATTTTTTACTGCCATAGACTATTTATACCTATTTACATGTACCCGTCCCAACATCCCGCCACCGCTGATATAATATTGACTCATAATTATTTAGGTAGGAACACAGGTAAGATGTTAGAAAAGGAAGTACAGTGCATTGATGAAGAAAAGGAAGCAATTAATGCAACAACAGGGAAGAAGAAACTGAAGCTAATGATGCAACAAGTGGGAAGAACAAAAAGAAAACAAGTAATGCAACAAGGGCAAGATGAAAATTAAGTGATTGATACAGCCAATTATAAGAATAGAATGATGCAACAAATGGGAAGAAGAAAAGGAATTGTGTGATATGATAGGTGGGAAGAGGAAAAAGGTAATTAGATAGAAAGCAGTGGAAGAAAAGACAGTGAGGGTTGCATGCACAGGTCAGCGATGTGACTATAATTTGTGAACAGGGGCTGTGTCCTAAAACTCTCCATATATAGGGGAAGTGAACAGAACAGCCTGTAAGAATTCCTTTGTCCAAAGTAGGTGTTAGAATCATTCTCAAGCACACACCCCATGACATTATTGCCAAACAATGAGAGATGACAGTCAAATAAATTTAGCTTCCATGAACGCATACAGTTGCATTAAATTCAACTTTAGTGGTTTTTGGGATACTGAACTAGCAAATCATCAGGGTTTTTTTCTTTTCTTTTTCTTGTGAGGCAATGTTCAAGAGACCATGTTCAATAGACCTTTTACCTCAGCTTAACCATAGCACTTCCTTTTGTACCCCTACTCAAAGTTTTACACTTTCTTCCCTGTTAATTTCATGGCTGAGAGCGATCACAGCTGATGCTTCTTTCTGTGGGAAAAGTTTTTTTTTCCTTCTCCTAAATGCCTTGCTCACTTTGTGTGAACATTCCACATGATTTCTAACACGACTGAGAACCGCACCCACAGCTCTGAGGGTCAAATCAACCCAACCGTCTCCATCTACTGCATCGCATGCAACTGTGAAACCCAGCGGCTGATCAGAATTGAATGCTGCTCAACTAAACATTATAGGTTAATCGACTATTATTTCAACTGATCTTATTGCATATCCATGCTAGGGAAAGGGGTGTAGCCTCGGATTCCCTAAAGCTTTTATAAATATCAGATGATTTGCATCGAAATCATATTGTCCTGGATCTATGGCCACTTTTAAAACATCTCTCAATGTTCCTTGGTCTCAAAAACCATGAGAACACAGATATTAAAACAAAGAAACAGAATAGCAGAAAGTAGCAAGACAAGTCATATACTTATTATTTATTTCTGTACAAAAGGTTTGATTGAAAGTGATACATTACTTTAAAATTGGTCACATTTACAGCACATCAATTTACAACTCAGGGTTAATATATGCAAATTTCCAATAATACAAGAAAGTGGAATATTGTTCCAGATGCGTTTTCTTTTTTTTTTTTTTTTTTTACAGATTGGACAGAATTACATTACAACTCAAAAGAGATGTCCATTTTGAATTTGCGCGATAGTGCCTGTACAATAAATAAGTAGAAAATATATCTCTGTTATCAATCTGAAGGATTTTAGAAACACATAAAACATACAAATCACAATCCCTCCCCCACCCCCGAAAAAAGACCAGCTATTTCGGCTATTTCCCTGCCTGATGGAAAACACGTTGTCAAAACTTTTCACAGGTTTAAACCCAAACGAATATGTATGTATACGTAGCTGTGCTTTTTTCCCCCAATGCAGCTATTCATTAAGCCAGACTGCATGCTCTTTTCCTTCTGGTTCTCTCGTATGCTACAACAAACTGACCACAAAATCCGGTATGCTTTAGTGAAATGGCAACAACCTCAGACCTCACAATTTTTTACAATCTGAAAACTTTTTTTTTTTTTTTACAAGATAGAAAATGATTTTTTTATGACCACAGAGAGAGGGCAGAAAGGAAAAACAAAACATAAAAAAAAAGGAATGTGGTGCGTCTTTCTCACATTTTTGTCTCTCTTGTGTGGCCGAAATGATTTTCCCACTGAAAACACAATCGGAATAATTCACATATAATGTCCACATTATCACGTACATCGACATCATACACTGATCTGGATGAGAGAAGTGACGCGAACGCATGCTTGCTTTAGATCGGCCGTCGTCCGAGTTCAGTAGTTCTGGCTGTGCGTGACGATCAATGGCGGAGCTGGAAGATCTCAGAGCTTCATCACCCGTACAATAGGCACTGGGAGTACCTGGTGAAGCTTGGCATGCTCTTTATCCACTGCCAGTCTCACCCAGTCAGGCCGGAAGCTGCCTGTAAATCCCACGAAAGCCAGTTTATCTGCACAGAAACAGGATGCAAGATTAATTCTCACTGTTCTCCTATGGTATGTGTGTTCCCATTTGCCATGTTGGAGGTTGTGGCAAAAAGATCCAGATGTTGCTTATTTTCAACAACAGCTGCCTACTTAGAGCACCAGGAGATGAAGCCAATGAGGAGTACAGAAACGTAAAAGTGGATGTACAAGTTACTGTAAAATATAGTTTCTTGTATGACTATTTTCCATTTTGGACTTTCCCGTGGTTTGTAGTTGTACAAACTGAAACTTTCTTAAATTAGGTGTGTGTCTGCAAGTGGGTGGGGGATTTGTTTGCTGGTGGAGTGCAATATATTTTATAAAATGATAAAAATAAGAACATTTGCATAACGATTCACTCCTATTGATGTACAACAAGGTCAAGGGGGGGAATGTTTTAACAAGGCCACTACATGGTTTATCTTAATGTAAACATTGCACCTCTCATTAATTTGATCATTATCAATGGGGTAGATTTGCATGTATGTTTACAATAATAACTATCTACACCAAGATGATAATTTTTGCCATAGTGTATTTTTATGGTGAAGTAGTCAAGCAGAAAGTGAAGGCAATTCTCATTTCTCTGCTTTTATATGTTGACACCAAACTTACTTTTACCAATAGTGAAAACAGGAAATGAGGATTGGCATCCTGGCCATTTTCCATCTTTGGGAACAAGTGCTGAATAGCTTTTGGTATTCCTCAATGCTAAAAACGAGACTGAGCAAATTGTGCTTGGTCCCTTAATCTCTGCTTGTAGCTATGTTTGACATGATTACTTTTTATGCGTTGTAACACTT
Source organism: Silurus meridionalis (assembly GCF_014805685.1). Lineage (NCBI taxonomy): Eukaryota > Metazoa > Chordata > Actinopteri > Siluriformes > Siluridae > Silurus > Silurus meridionalis. The sequence goes on from NC_060892.1 coordinate 8,799,373, forward strand.
AATCCTGCTGTTTAAGTCAAATTTTTAAAGAATGTCATGAATTACAAGCTTTAATCACACACACATTCCCTTTCATATTGTTTGTCATTTCTCCACAATGAAGTAAAGACAAGAAATGAAAATATGCTCTGAGAAGATCTCATGCACTGAAACCTACAGAACAGTGCTCACGGGACTGAGACTAACACAGTGTTAGTAGAATGAAAAGGGAGGGGCAGGAAGAAGAACCCTGTGGCTACAACATGTGTGTCTGCACATTCCTCTGTTTAACAGATACAGTGAGGAAAATAAGTATTTGAACACCCTGCTATTTTGCAAGTTCTCCAACTTAGAAATCATGGAGGGGTCTGAAATTGTCATCGTAGGTGCATGTCCACTGTGAGAGACATAATCTAAAAAAAAAATCCAGAAATCACAATGTATGATTTTTTAACTATTTATTTGTATGATACAGCTGCAAATAAGTATTTGAACACCTGAGAAAGTCAATGTTAATATTTGGTACAGTAGCCTTTGTTTGCAATTACAGGGGTCAAACGTTTCCTGTAGTTTTCACCAGGTTTGCACACACTGCAGGAGGGATTTTGGCCCACCTCCACACAGATCTTCTCTAGATCAGTCAGGTTTCTGGCCTGTCGCTGAGAAACACAGAGTTTGAGCTCCCTCCAAAGATTCTCTATTGGGTTTAGGTCTGAGACTGGCTAGGCCATGCCAGAACCTTGATATGCTTCTTACAGAGCCACTCCTTGGTTATCCTGGCTGTGTGCTTCGGTCATTGTCATGTTGGAAGACCCAGCCTCGACCCATCTTCAATGCTCTAACTGAGGGAAGGAGGTTGTTCCCAAAATCTGCAATACATGGCCCCGGTCATCCGCTCCTTAATACAGTGCAGTCGCCCTGTCCCATGTGCGGAAAAACACCCCCAAAGCATGATGCTACCACCCCCATGCTTTACAGTAGGGATGGTGTTCTTGGGATGGTACTCATCATTCTTCTTCCTCCACACGTTTAGTGGAATTATGACCCAAAAGTTCTATTTTGGTCTCATCTGACCACATGACTTTCTTCCATGACTTCTCTGGATCATCCAAATGGTCATTGGCAAACTTAAGACGTGCCTGGACATGTGCTGGTTTAATCAGGGGAACCTTCCGTGCCATGCATGATTTCAAACCATGACGTCTTAGTGTATTACCAACAGTAACCTTGGAAACGGTGGTCCCAGCTCTTTTCAGGTCATTGACCAGCTCCTCCCGTGTAGTTCTGGGCTGATTTCTCACCTTCCTTAGGATCATTGAGACCCCACGAGGTGAGATTTTGCTTGGAGCCCCAGTCCGAGGGAGATTGACAGTCATGTTTAGCTTCTTCCATTTTCTAATGATTGCTCCAACAGTGGACCTTTTTTCACCAAGCTGCTTGGCAATTTCCCCGTAGCCCTTTCCAGCCTTGTGCAGGTGTACAATTTTGTCTCTAGTGTCTTTGGACAGCTCTTTGGTCTTGGCCATGTTAGTAGTTGGATTCTTACTGATTGTATGGGGTGGAAAGGTGTCTTTATGCAGCTAATGACCTAAAACAGGTGCATCTTATTTAGGATAATAAATGTAGTGGAGGTGGACATTTTAAAGGCAGACTAACAGGTCTTTGAGGGTCAGAATTCTAGCCGATAGACAGGTGTTCAAATACTTATTTGCAGCTGTATCATACAAATAAATAGTTTAAAAATCATATTTTGTGATTTCTGGATTTTTTTTTTTTGATTATGTCTCTCACAGTGGACATGCACCTACGATGACAATTTCAGACCCCTCCATGATTTCTAAGTGGGAGAACTTGCAAAATAGGAGGGTGTTCAAATACTTATTTTCCTCACTGTATGTGTGGCATGTTTAATTTAGAACCCGCTGAGCATTTTTGTAAAAGGTATACATTTCATAGCTATATCTGAGCTTTCCTTCAGAAAAAAAAAATACAAACGACTAAGGCTAAGACATATTCATAGGCACAGTTTCAGCATTCTCATCACTTTTCAGATGACACCCTGGTGAGAAGTACCAAGAAAATTGGGTCTTGCCTACAGTCAAGCATGGTGGTGGTAGCATCTGGGGCTGCATGAGTGTGAGTGTGTGTATATATGTATGTATGTATATTATATATATATATATATATATATATATATATATATATATATATATATATATATATATATATATATATATACATACTGTATATATATATATATATATATATATATATATATGAGTGAAATAAGTATTTGATCCCGTACCAACAAGCAACAATTCTGACTCCCACAGACCCAAATTAGTCCTGTCTCTAGAAAAGTACTCCTAATATCAACTTGTTTTGTGTAGAAAAGACACCTGTCACATCTCTTCCAAGGCTACAGTCTCATCCCTGACGACCTTTGACAGCTCTCTGGTCTTTCCCATGGTGGTGGAGAGGTTTGAATAGAAGAGGTTGATTCTGTGACAGCTGTCTTTAACACACATAAGGAGTTGCTATTAGGAGTACTTTCTTAAAGTGACAGGATTTATTTAAGTGTGTGGGAGTCAGATTTGTTGCTGGTTGGTAGAGGATCAAATACTTATTTCACTTGAACAAATGAATTTACATATAATATTAATTGATAATTTTTTTTCTACATAATGTGGCTCAGAAGTTGTCGTCTGTATTTAATGTTTATTCGTATTGGGCATGGCATCCAACAGTTTCCATCAAGGCATGTATCCCTGCAGTAGAATTCCGTTCATTATTGGCATTCCAGGATGTTTTGAGGTACGTGTGGACCTTTAGTCATTTGGCAGCAAAGTTTGTATGGTATGTGAGTGAGTGCTAATGTTCATGTAAACCATATGCAATTGAATAGATCTTCATTCCAACACAGAATTAAAAAAGACTGAGATACACTAAATGGACAAAAGTTTGTGGAGAAACAAGATTTTTATGTGCTTTTTGAACATCTCATTTCATATTTAATGATTTGCTCATTTAATATCCTCCTCTCTTCTAGGAAGATGTTCTAGGAGATTTTGGAGTGTGGTTGCGGAGATTTGTGTTTATTCAAACACAATGGTGTTAGAAGAGTTTGGTATTTTTTCCATAATAGTGTATGTATGGCTTTGCTGATTACTGCCAATATAAATTATTTTTTTCCACAAATATTAGTACTATGACAACCAATATTTCTTGATTCACATTATATTAAAATATTGCATTTTTGGGAAGCAGTCTGCATGATGTTTCAATGGCAGCTTACTTGTTAGTTACTATATCTGTGAAATTATTCGAGTTCTGCTTTAATATCTTGGGTTATTTGTTCTAAATATAAGACAGTCTAGCAGTTTTTGTTCGAGAGTCTTCAAGGGCATACCAGGACTAGCTGCAATTGAGAGTTTAAATATTCTCTGAATAAATTTTACTAGAGAATTTAAATGCTGAGTTACTACAATCCTTATCTTGTTATAATTCCAAACCTGAATAATTCCAAGTAATTTCCAAAGTAAAATAATCTCTATAAATTGTTGTGGTTTACCTTTCAATTTCACAGTGGGGTCAGCACCCAGCTTTGCAAGTATCTTGGTCCAAGGTGCCCTTGGTGCTACTTTTCCTTTGGAGGTAATCATCACTATAGAGCTGAAAGTGCACAAAGGTGTTGGTTACTAACATTTGTTGTGTACAGAGCTTCAAATTAATGTTATAGTCATGGTGTGTATTTAATATATATTTTCAATATACAATGTTCAGCGAAGGAAATGTGTGCAAACAGAAGAACAATTCAGTAAATACACTGATATATATATATATATATATATATATATATATATATATATATATATATATATATATATATATATATATATGTATGTATGTATGTATGTTAACTCATGATTAATCACAAATTTTTTATCTGTCCTAAATGTAACTTGAATTGATACTTTTCAAGTTTTTAATACTTCAAAATATGAATGGGCAAATATGATTGTTTTATTCAAATGTATGTTTATTATTAGTGAAATTATACTCAACATAGAGCATGCAGACAAAATATTCTTGTAAACGTTTTAAAGTTATTATGGTGTTTCAAATTACGTAAATCATCAGGACACATTTGCTATGTTTCCACACGGACGGTTATTGAGGTGATACTGGAGAAACTGTACCTCTTCTAACTTTCATACAGATTCTATAATCAGAGAATATTTGTTTTGTGATGTGAATTTGTTTGTTTAAAAGGATACATTTCAAGCTTTCTATACATATATTTATTATGAGGCAAGAATTCCCTGAGATTCAGGTTGTTTTATTTGTGTCTGTAAAGAGAGATGGCAGAGACGGCAAAGAGCGCCCTCTGTCTGTTTGTTAGTTTTTTTCAAAAGCACAGCGTGTTATTATGAGTGTATACAAAAGTAGACCTTTACAGATTTAAATGATGTATTGGTCTTATCTGTACGATCAGAAAAAGACGTTTACTTTCGGCATCATGAGAAAAAAAATGCCAAAAAACACGCCGGTGTGTTTGTCAACCCCAGAGAGTTCATTGCCGGATATTTGCATCATGGCAGGTTTTGGTGCTGATTTAAGACTCGTCGTTATTAACTCATTAATTTTGACAGCCCTAAGTATAATATAATAAGGCCCTGATTTTAGTACCAAGGCAAGTATTTAGCATAGGTTACTAGTTACTAGTACAGGTCATTGGTCACCTGGGAAAATGTTGAACATTGGTGTACAGAGATGTTAATGTGTACATACTCGTCGTTCAGGCTGTTGATGTAGTTCTCGAGCTGAGCTGGGATGCCCATCAGCACAGCATTTCTGAAGCCTTTTGTCTCCATCACTTTGCCATTGTGGCCATCCAGCACTGTGAGATGGATTCCATCCTCTGACTGGTAGATCTTCTTACCATTAACCTGTTGGAGCAATTTTTCAATTTAGATTTGGATAGTTCATATAAAAGTTTTTCGAATAACTGCATATATGAACAGAAGTTTCAATGGGGAAGTGGTAGCTCAGTGGTTAAGATGTTGGCCTTCTAAACAAAAGGTCATGAGTTCAAATCCCGCTGCCACTGCCACCTTGAGCAAGGCCCTTAACCCTCATCTTCAGTTATAAGATGAGGGTTATATAAAGTTATATAAATAAAATAATTGTAACTGCATTCTATCATATGGATAGAAAACTGTATTAGTTGGTTATATTATCTGATTATTAAAGTAATGCACATGGTTATGTCAGCATTATGTCTTTTACCTCAGCGTAGGCAAAGTCCTCTTTAATGTGAAAGAAGCGAGTGGTGTAAGATTCCACCTTGACTTCCAGAAAGTGCTCAGACGTTTGAGGCTGTAAGAATATAAAGGAACAGTTTAGTAAAACTAAATGAGATATAAGGGAGAACAAATACTACCAAACTTTGAGCTAGATATGAAAAAGTGGTGGGATATCCATAACAAGCTATTTAAGAGAAGACGTTCAGATTGATCTTACTAGGCTGGAGAGAGGGAGTTTCTTGGGTATGGGTACGTCCACTACAGGCATCTCTGCATATTTGGGGTAGGCCTGTGCCATGCAGTCACTGGGGCCACTGCCTTTCGGGATAATAGCTTTGATCTTCACTCGTTCACAGCCCTTTTCTGAGCAGAACGCAAAGGTGTCTCTGTTATTGTGAGCCTGGACCTTCAGGAAGAGCAACCTGCACAGAGTGATACCAGAAATTAAACACACACACCAATGGTTTACTAAACAACTCCAAACATCACAAATGCACGAATGGCAAAGGATAATGATTATACTATTAAATAATGAGTATTATTAATTAAAAAAATAATGTAACGCGATTTAACGCAATACATATTGTAAATGTATATATTGCACATTTTCTGCACATATTGTGTCTTTCAAACATCTTGCACTATTATCATTTCATATATATGTATAAATATATTTACACTGCACAGAGCCTTTAAATTTATTTGCTGTACATATATGTACATATATACATTACATGCTGTACATATATTTACATACAGTATTTATCTGCACTTGTCAGTTTACACAATTGCTACTATTTGCATTTCTGGTAGATGCTAAACTTTCATTTCTGTGTACATATACTATGCAATGACAAAATTCTATCTATCTGTCTGTCTGTCTGTCTGTCTGTCTGTCTGTCTAATAACACAATGAAGTACTATTTGGTAACAGATAAAGAAAAATATGATTTATTATAACATATCAAAGATTATTTCAAAATAAATAATGAATGTAAATATTAGTTATATAAAACACACTGAGCATCTCTTACCCAGTATCCTCCTCCCAGTAGTAATAACCCCTCGCCTGGTGTGTGTGGCTGATTTTTTCCCTCTGAGCCGTTTTCACAAACATCCCTGTTTTCCTTGTTACCTTGGTGAGCCGGTTGTGGAGGTCAGAGATGATGCTGAACATCGTGCCTTTCGGGTAACAGAAGCCAACACTTATCCAGTCATTCCTGTCAAGAAAAAGCAGAGCGTTGGTGAAATGATGGTGACTTTTAGACAGAAGTGTTTCTTGTTGACCTCACTTATGTACACTAGGTGGCAGAAGAGAACTATTTTTATTGAGTAGGCTGTGCACAAACATGAGGCGAGATGTTTCAAAGACCTTTTGAAATGTCAATAATTGTTTTGGACAAACTAAAAATGAACATAGTGGAAAAGAAACATTATTATTATTATTATTATTATTATTATTATTATTACGTTCCCATTATTTGAAAAAGGAGACTTCATTAAGCCATAATGCACAGCGAAACACAAATATACTATATATATATATTCATAAAGAAAGCATTTCTGAAAAAAGTGGAAAGAGGAAAACAGGAATTAAACAGGTATTACAATTATTTTTCTCAAGATGATTTAGGAAACAAAAAACAAATATTATTGTCTAACTTTCTGGGAGCAAATAATTGGTTGATCAGCTACACACACCAGCAAAGGAATTTCTGCATCGCATTCACTTCATTATTTAAAGTGTAAAACAGACCATTTAAAAGTCAGTGTAATCTAATACTGACTCAGCAAGCTACAGCATGCATTATGCATCGCCATTTTTATTGCTTTTAGCTCACATTAATGAAGAATAATGAATAAATGAATGAGTAATAATGTTGGTTTGTTTTTAAAAAACCTTGCAGTAAAGTCGTTTCTGGGTGTACAGACTTGACTGTAAATAAGGTAATAAATGTGTAGTGGAATCTGATTACGCTTTTTTTTACTGACTTGTTGAAGTTGATAATCCATACGGTGACTTCGGCTGGTGCGGCAGCATCCCAATGCACCGTGTAGCTCTTTGACAGTGTGACTACAGGCTGGAACTGCTGGTAGTGATGCTTTTTCCCCAGAGCTCCTACCAGCTCCAGGGGCTTGTCCGGATACTCATCCTTCACCATCTTCAGATTTAGATTGGCTGGGTTCCGAGCCTGGATATATATCTGAGGTACACAGTAAAAATTGAGAGGGCTTTTACTATAAGCTGTATGAAATCTTGACGAATGCGAAACCTTCAGCCAAAGACAGACGCATGTTAGATAACACTGAGGTGAACTGAACTTCTAAAAATGGCATCATTGTGTACATTTGTTTGTATGACTTTTGAAAGAAGAAATGCATGAAATTTCTTATCACAGGAGAAAGCTTAGAGGTGTGTGTGTTTTCAGTTTATGAGGTATTTGTGCTGGAGTTCAATACTGTTCATCTTGTCTTTAAATCAACTCCCAACTCCCTTCTTAGATAATGGTTGTGATATTTGATAGGTCATATTAACTTTTTTTTTTTCATACTTGCTCCATTGACTTAGTTTGTGTTCATTATGATGTAACTAATCTTGCTTGAGATGTCCTTCATGTTAACTTATGCTTCAATTATATTTGTAATGACCAGGTCAGGAGCTGGGTTGCCTGCTAGGTCGACTTTGGCCACGAGAGGGAGACATGCGCAGTCTGCCTTATTTCTTTAAATCAGTCTCACCTGTCCATGACTTTATTTAAGAGAAGCTTGCAGCTCACTCTGTGTTTAGTCTGGAGTTTGCTTTGTGAGGTTCAGATTAGGCAGGTTTTGGTCATTATAAAACCTAGAGCTGTATGCTAGCCTTTCTTCTGTGCCAGGTCTGCATTGCCTTGTCAACCTGGCCTCTGAAGATTTAAAGCAAGAAAAAAATAAAAATAAAACCTGTTTTTACTAGGTTTATTCTTTCCCTTCAGGTTCTCTGAGGATGAAGGATGTTTGTTCTTTGTTTGCAAGTTTCTTTAGCTTATTGTTTATTGGTATGATAGTGTGTTCTAAGTGTCAGTGTCTTGGGTTTGAGTCCTGCTTTTGGCAAGTGAAAACCAAACAAATCTATTTACTGGGTGATTATTAAAAATCCAATTCAGTTAATTGTATTTTAAAGCTTTCTCTTGCATTCTAATCCCCTAAATCAAGGCTCATACTCTTAGCTCTCCTGTTAAAATGCTGCTTGTACATTTTCCAATAAATATGTAAAGGTGCTTGTAAATAGAGTATATACTTTAACAAATCCTTTTATCTGCAATAGAAAATGATTACAAAAATGTTAAAAACATTAAATGGTTAAAAATAATGGAGGGAACCTTTCCTCAAGAATTTGTTCCTGACCATTTCTCCCATTAATGATCCAACTCAGAACATTGCATGCATCAGGTCATGCAAAGGTCATATATTTCATAAACTAGTCCCAAACCTTAGGTGAAAGAAGAAAGAAAGAAACTCTTTAACACACTGGACTTAATTAACAAAAAGTAAATAATGCTTACTAAGTGGCAAAAATGACTACCGGATTAATATGGCCAATAAACAGGTTTCGCTCATGTTTGCCAGGTTTCACATTTATAATTGAACTTTTACATTATGTAGTTCTGGATATTATCATATTGCATTTTCATTAACAGCATTTGGCAGATACCCTTATCCAGAGCAACTTACATTTATCTCATTTATACAACTGAGAAGGCTTTGCTCAAGGGCCCAAGAGTGACAGCTTGATGTGGACCTTCAAATGCAAAGTCCAACGCCTTTACCACTAAGCTACCACTGCGAGGTTTCATGCCTGGCTTTGTAACAAATGTAGTTAACTGTTCGTGACATTAATCATCTCAAATGAGCTTGTATTTAAGGCACATGTTCACTCAAGCTTGAAGGTTTACACCCTAAAAAATGTAACTAGATGGCATCAAAATTTTTGGTTGTAACCAGAGCATGAGGGTTAGCTTTTACCTGGGCAAAGCGCCCGCTGCAAATGGCAGCTCTCCAGTCTGGCACATCAATGCAATCAGGGTGGCGCAGGAGCCAGTTGTCCTCTTTGACCAAAAAGGCACCAGGGTACTCGCTCACTGAGCCATCCACGTCATGGAAAATGGTGGTCTTATCCCCGTCCATATGCATCTCATTAAACCAGGGACCTGGTTCTCCAAAAAACACTCGAGCGGTGATCTGAAAGCACAATCGCAAATTGGTGTCAAATGAGATTGTTTAATTACCTCAAAGGAGATTTTGCATTACAGTGAGAATGAAAATCACTGAAAAACAAAATGTGATTGAGGAAAGGGGGATAATAAGAAAGGATATGGTGGACAAAAAAGTAAGAGTGGTTAGTGTAGGTGAAGGAGACAACATGGTTGGGGCTGAAAGAAGTGAAGAAAAAGTGGATGGACTGAATGAAATTGACCATGTGTAGGAAGTAATATAGAGAGAAAGCTGATGGTGTGGAAAGAAGCAGTAGAGGAATTTGATGGAGGGAATAGTGGATGGGCTAATAGAGAAAAAGTATTCGGCTAGAAATGAAATGGTGGTAAAAAGAATGAAGCTAAGGAGAGAAAGAGGCAAGAAGAAAAAGAGGCTCATGGAAGGAAGAAGTGCATGGAATAGTTGAAGGAGGTGGAAAAAAGTGAATAAAAGTAATAAATAGTGAATTAAAGGCATGGAGAAAGTTCATAGAAGCGATGGAGTAGTGGATCCAGGGCCTTGATAACTAAAGGCAGAGCAGGCAATTGCCTAGGGTCTCGAGGCGGGGGCTCCACAACCGTAGCAAACTTATACACTAGTTCACCAATCAAGACTGGCAGCGTAAGACTAGCTCTTTGTCCACTGGATATTAAATCTGACCCACATGACTCACCTGAAGTGGAACCAGATAATATCACCATTTAAATGAGTTCCCACCCTGTGAATGTATGAAGAGACTGCGTACAACGATGAACAAAATCTAACTTTTCATAGTGTTTTATTAAACTAAAGGGAGCCACGGCTGCTCATCAGGGATAAATACACACCATTCACCTTGACTGTTGATTTCTGTAAAGCTGCTTTGAGACAATGTCTGTTGTGAAAAGCGCTATAGAAATAAACTTGACTTGACTTGACTTGACCTTATTCTCCTGAATGTGTTTGTGTGATTTAAAAAAAAAGTATAATCTTAAACAATACTACAGTTAACATTTAAAAGAAATAATTGTTTTACAGCGTGGCCTAGCTAATGGCATCACTTGTTTTAAACAAATGGCCATTGCAAAGGAAAAAAAAAAAGAAGAAAAGCTGGTCCAGATAACTTTTCGTATTTTTTTTCTTTTTTATTTAGTGTGGACCTTGGTTAAAGTTTAATTAATATGTCCATTTATGCAAATATATAAACGTTCTGATAAGTTTGTATAAATAAACAGGTTAAAAATAATAAAGTGCTTTTTGTTTATTCTGAAAGGTGGATGAAAGGAGGCTAGTGGGCCTCCAATATAAATTTTTACTATGGTCTCTAAATGTCTAAAACCAGTCCTGAGTGGATCCCATGGAATGCACTGATGGTGGGTGGAAGTGATGGAGGAAGAGCTGAATAGTGTAATTGAGAAAACTGAATAATATACAGAGAGATTAAGTTGTTGATGTGGATGGAAATGTTAATCGGGAAAGTTCATGGATTAAAAGAAAAGGATGATGTGAGGCTTTGATGTGTTAAATCCGCATGGGTAAAGCTTGTTCTGATTTGTTTGAAGCTATGCACATACCAGAACATGATAATTCTTGCATCTCTTCCCTCTATTGTTGAATCTTTCAAAGTTTACACATTACTTACTAATAGCTCAAGGCAAATAATGCCAGTGCATTAGCTTTTAGCAGTACATCATGGTTCTGAGATTATAAGAAACCGCAATTTTTGAGAATGAGGTATGACTAATATTAATCTCACCGGAACATCGTCGAATGTGATGTCTGACACGTTGTTGTTGGGACAGCTCTGCCATGAGTTATTCAGGCGAAAGCCAAAAGCGCTTGTGTGCCGTCCATCCAGAGCGACATATTTACGGAATGTGCAGTTCTGGACGTTGATGGGGCCATCGTATATCTGCATACCACGCATGGGGAAATCCCTGAAAAACAAAGAAAAATTGACAACATATCCACCCTGAATATGTTGTCGGGAGTGGTAGCTCAGTGGTTAAGGTGCTGGGTTGCTGATCGGAATGTCGGGGGTTCCAGCTCTGGTATCGCCAAACTGCCACTCGGGCCCTTGAGCAAGGCCCTTAACCCTCTGTGCTCTACGGGCGCCGTATATGGCAGACTCTAAAACCAGCTTCTGAGCAAGCGGGGATATGCGAAGAACGAATTTCACTGTGCTGTTATGTATATATGTGATATGTTAATTCACAGATGGTCAAAGCTAGTTCAAAAGACATTAATCAGTTTTGTACAAAGTGATCATGAGCCCAAAACCTTCTTTTCAGCTACTTCGAAAAAGGCAGCGGGTGTTGTGGCGAGTTATAGTCTGCAGTTTCTACATTTATTGCTCTCAAAATGTTCTGTTTGCTGTTGAACTAATGCTGAACTGAATGTGTGCGCTTAGTAGATACCACCAATCGGCAATCAAAACAAGTTCAAAACAGAGCGCCCCCTCTACACTGATTGGCGGCTTGCTGCGTGTTTGGCCAGTGAAGTTTTTATATACTCATAAATCAAAAAGGAACAACTGTAGTTGAGTAAAAAAGTAAGATATTTTACTTTTTAAATGTAGTGAAGTGAAAGTAAAAGTTTTCCCAAATAGAAATACTTAAATAATACAGTAAACTGTACAATAATACAGTAAAGTTCAGATACATGAAAAAGCTACTTAAGTACAGTAACAAATTACAATTAGTTTGTTACTATCCAACACTGCATTGAACAATGTCAGTGTATGTAAGGAACGTTTTAATGACTCAGTAGGACTATCAGCCTTGTAAGTACAGAGTGTTTTAATATTCTACCAAACTCTGAAATAATGCTACTTTCAAAAGCACAATCATTCAGATATTTTCAGCATCCAAAAAGTATACTATAAGTTTCATTCCATTTGTGACTGAAGCTGAAGCCCAATCTTGTAGTGCTGAAGGGACAAAAGAATGTCAATACCAGCAGGGGAGACTTACACTCCTCTCGGGAGGGTCCTGCCACTGTGGTCCAAACCACTCGGTCCCCAGATGCGGCCATCAGGGAAAGGCATGCCTCGGTTCTCGCTCTCTCCCACAAACAGCGAGTTCTTCACCTCTTGCCTGGAGCCGTCATCATCTGGGAAGGTGCCTCCACTATACACACACACACAAGCAAACAGCCAGTGTGAGAGAAACGCCCGGATAAATGCAGCCCCCGCTGTGCATGCTCATCAGGTCCCCTAGCCGCTAGTTTCACACCACTGAATTACTTTCACAACCGCTCAAAGCCCCCGATTTCCCCAATGCATCTCACGAAGCCACCCATATATGGCGTTTTCCAATTACATCCCCCAGCACAGCGAGCCTGGGCTGCATTCGGCAAACATAAAGGCATCCATTTTATTATGATTGCAAAATGTGTGCGAGAGGCAAAAAATGAGCGATTAGCAGCCCTACCTGGCTAAAGTGAGGCCGATCCCATTATCGGCAAACCTGCAGACAATAAAGACACACCAGGTCAATGGTGACAAGACAGCATTTTTACAATAAGGCTAAACACAATTTATTCAAATTATAGCATGCACCTAATATTCAGAGCGATATAACTGACTGATAACAATGGCAATCATAATGACAATGGTGTTTTGCACTTATTATTTTTTTAATCTGGCTGATCTTTTTCATCTATTCTATTTTTTTAACTTGATTTCTGCCTTTTTGAACATTTGTTCTGCTTAAAGGATGAAATATAAATAAGGATTATGATCATAATTACTTCCACTCTCCAAGGTTAATTGAGGTGAAAGCTGTTGTTTTTTGAGCAGTACAATGCTGTCGCAATATATTTGACGTGGATTCATATACTTATAGTCTTAGGTTTTGAGGCTGCATGCTGACCTATAGACAGATACATATATCCATTTGATTTTGCTTTCATGGATGCTGTTTTTTTGGTTCTTTAAGAGAATTAATGAAGAGTACTTACTGGCAGTCGTCAAGCCAGACATCTCCTCCCCTGAGCCATGCCCCATGATCCTGGTTCTTATAGGCAACGAAGTGGTGGATGAGGGCAGGGACTCTGGGTTTAAAGGGGTCGGCATCTTGATGAGGGCTATACCTGTTCAACATTAAACAATCTGCTGATAATGGTGTTGAATAAAATGTAAGCATTGTTGCTGCTTTCAGTGTTATCAGGATATTGATAACTCTGTGGCTCTGTGGTGCAGTGGGTAGTTCTGCCACCTTCCAGTTCCATAGTCCGCAGTTAAATCCTAAGGTTTGCAAAGTCTTTGTGGGTTTCTTATAACCTCCCACACCCCGGAACACACCAATATTGTGGACTGCCTACTCTAAATTGACCCTAGTGTGAATGCCTGGTGTCCTATTTAGGGTGATTAATGCCCCTGGTATTTATAGGAAAGGCTATGGATTCATCATGACCAGATAAAATGATTACTAAAAATGAAATAATATTGAGGCATCTCAGGCATATATCTGAAATGTACAGGTTGCCTCTAAATGGCCCAAATGGTCTCAGGTTTGTAACAAAAAAGGTGGCTGTAACTGCTGGAAAGACCGACTGAAAACTAGCATATGTTAAGTGGATAGTAATACGTTGTCTTTCTGGCACGAGTAGTTTTTCTCTGGTACATTTACGTCTACAGTATTTTAATATGTTGCACATTAATTTGGTTTGAACATAGTCTAAATTTAATTGATTAGAAAAAATAACTGCAAGCTGTACTCTATATTTCATGCTACTAATGATATTATATGCTAATATATAATGTTAGAGGAATCAATGTGCACAAAAACTTCACAAGCTGTAGTAGTACTGTATGAATTTGAAATGTTCCTAACCTGAATTAACGCACATCCACTTTAAGACCTCACTTTCCACACACCAAATGGCTGCAGGTTGTGTAAAAGGACTTATACGTAATTGGCATTTTTGTTTGAACTATGGCTTTAGCAACATTTTCTAAAACTCTCTGAAAGCACTGTGTGTGTGTGTGTGTGTGTGTGTGTGACATTGAGACTCACCTAGACCCTATGAGTGACAGGTAGGGTCTCTTGTCCTTGGCATTAGCTTCGGTGGTCTTTACACCATTGTCAAGGATCATCCCCGCCTGCAGAAAGATGCACGAATAACAAACAAGTGCACAGAATTACAAAAAGGGCCTACAAAAAGCTTTTTTTTTTTGTTTTTTTTTCCAAGCTTGTCCATGTTCTTTGGGTTATTACTAATCCTCAAGGCCACCCGATTATCTAGAACGACTTTAAACCTAGCCTTGCCTTCAGATTTAATGAGTAAAAAGCAGGAGAACAACATTTCTGATTTAAAAAAAAAAAAGTCCACTGAACAGCTCTTCATTGTGAAGCCGTGTTGCCTAGGGCGACTACATCATGGCCAAAAGCGACTTTTACACATGCCAGCTCATGGCTTGAGATGAACTGAAATTCAATTATATTTTATGTCTAATAATTCTGTAGACATTTTCATCCAAAATGCTTTCAGAAGCAAAGTCCAATCTAATCTTAGAGGTGACTGGTTGAGGGTTGGTGGGTCTCTCCTGGGATTTGAACTGGTCCTAAAATCTTAACCATTCCGCAACAAATTAATAGCAAGTATTACATTTACATTATATCATGGCAACATATTATGCTTTTAATTTGTTTTTGATTTGGTCTAATATGTCGAAAAAAGGGTACTATATATTTTGGTTACTTAAATAATACAGTGAAATATTGGATGAAATCAATGTGTCGTCCCTTCTACATTAGGCTATTATTATTATTATTATTATTATTATTATTATTATTATTATTATTAATTTATAATTATAAGTGCATCAACATTTCCATACGCCCTGATCCATAGAGACTTAAAATGATCTAATTTTATACAACTGAGCAGTTGTATAAAAGGGCCCAGCAGTGGCAGCTTGGTGCTGCTCGGATTTGAACTCATGACCATCCTATCAGGCCATCATCTTAATCACTGGGCTACAACTTCCTAGCACATCGTCTTGCATTCCAAATGTCTGCCAGATAAGTACATGGTTTCATGTTTACCCCATTACATTTTAAAATGTTCTTCTTCAAAGCTCTACATAACAGTATTAATAATCGTTGCTAAAACAAGCAACTTTGCAGACATAAAAACTAGTAAGATTATTAATTTTTGATGAGGACATACTAAATATATGCCCTGAAATAACTACACCATGCTATCATGCTTCACCTGTTCTGAGAGAGCTATATCCCTATCCATGGATCAATGATCTAATGTATAAAAGGCTCATTTAGAGCAGCTAATGATTTAATATAATATTCAGAGCTGTTTCAATACAGTGTGATTCAGCACTGTGCCAGAAGTTTAAGAAATCTCTCTGGGGGTCGGACCTGGCGGAACTGGACCGAAAGAGTTAGCAAATGCCATAAAAGCCTTTGGATATTCTTGTGTCCTACAGTTAATAAATGCTTTGGTCTGCTACTGAA
Organism: Silurus meridionalis; assembly: GCF_014805685.1. Classification (NCBI taxonomy): domain Eukaryota; kingdom Metazoa; phylum Chordata; class Actinopteri; order Siluriformes; family Siluridae; genus Silurus; species Silurus meridionalis. The sequence goes on from NC_060892.1 coordinate 8,815,343, forward strand.
TGCTAATCAACTGTCTCATGCATCTAGCTAATCTGTGGAACTTTACAGACTCAAATGTATGCATCTATTCACAAAGAAGCAAGACAGGAACTCAGCCCAAAGAAGAAAAAAACCTCCACCAACAAATATAATTTTTAATATGTGACCTTAGTATTAAAGTTTCAATCTCAGTTTAGGCTGAATGCCAGACAGAACCCTATAATGCTACGGTTACGAAATGACATTTGTGTTTATTACAGTGATTCTATTTCCAGCAGTGGCATAGCCAGTAATTCATTTCAGCATGGGGATAAGAAAATGTACATGATCTAAAGTAAAGTCTCCATATGATTTTTATGAATATACTAACCGGTGCAACGCTCCATCAACCAATCTTGATGCCCTATAACGCCTTTAAAATTCAAATAAGTTGCTAGTAGAAGGGGAAATATTTTAACTTAAAACCAAAGGTAGCTTTATTGTTCACATTTTACAGTAAACATGTAGTTGTGTACTGCATGTATACTACTACATAGTATACTGCATAATAAGCTATTCTGTATGACTGAATATTTTCCAGTTCCTAAAGGTTCCTTATAAACGACTAAGTGGAATTCAAACCTTAAATCCATTCCCTATGTCAGATTTTTCAGTAGTCATGTCTGGTTGCACTTTAAAGTATAAAAAAGCAGTGCATTTATTGTTTGTCTTCTAGGTTTCATTTGTAAGCAGGTTTTTATAATGACTAGTAAATTTAACTATACTGTTCACACATTGGCTGTTGGCTAACATGAAAGGAGCAGCTCTTCCCTTGTTTCTTAAATTCTAGATTAAACCGTTTCTAGACCCAGATTTAGTTTCCCTTCGTGCCCAAACATTTGCCTACATGCAATGTAAATTGGATCCTGCATATAATGCATACTAAAACCAGAAATAGAATTGTATTTCTCCCCAAATGGTTCAAGGGTGTAGATAAGATGAAGGAAAAATTGAGAATTTGCAAGCTTTCTCCTTCACACACTGTCTGTAAATCTTTTCCAAAAGCATCCTCATGAGAATGATGGTGTGTGTGTGGAGAGTGGTCTCTCTATTTTTCCTTCTCCCACTCACACACAAGCATGCATACACTCACCCTATAGTTTGAGTGGGCCCGGTTGTTGATGAATTGTCCCATCGGCGTGTGTTCTGTTTTGCCTGGTGAATACATGCCCTCTGATGGACCTGTGGGGACGTGGTGGAAAATGAACCAGAAGCCTGTCTCCTGCAGGGACAAACAGACAGACAGACACACACACACAAACCACAAGGGCCATTTGCATTTGCGTTATTGGCTTCATATAATAAAGGATCCCAAGCAGAGAAAAAACACAGCAGTGGGCAATAACACACACACCATCATTTTTCTCTCATCCTCACTCTGTTCCTTTCATGCCCATGTACACACATAAAAACAATATAAAACATGATTTATTTTTTTTCCTGCAATGTGCCAGATGTAGCTGTGCTAGCTGCTCATGCTCACACTGATCCTAAAAATCATTAATCCCACTTATCAGTGGTATAACATCACTCACCTCAGAACCTGCAGCTGCACAGTCGATTAGGTTGTTATTGGGGTTAGCGATCCAAAAGGTGGAGGTGGCACTGAAAATCAGAGACAGAAAGAGTTGTTGTGGAATAGGACTTGGGAGGCTTGAGAGGCAAGAAGAGCTTCACTGTCTTAATTGTACACATGTATGTCTGTATCTAATGAAGTTTCAAAAGGTGTTTAAAATTCAAAAATCAGCACTGGTGGATTTGATACAGTCGTATTAATGTTATTTTATGGAAGACTTAGTCAGATTTTCAAATCTATTTTTGCTATTTGACAAGTTCATGCTGGTGGTGTTATTAGGTGGTGGAATGTTTGCTGTATGTATGTCTGGACTATTAGAATTGTTGGCTGCCTTTATAATTAACACTTTAGTGAGTCGCGCTGGATAAGGCGGTCCACCAAATACAAAATACAGACAATAAACAAATGTATTATGACAAAATCTAGACTACAATTCTATTTATCATAATTCTGATTGTCTAACATTTTGTTTTTGCCTTGATCAAGTGCACATTTCCGGTTTGTCTCCTGACATTTAGCGAAATGTCCTCTTTATTAACGCCACCATTCCTGTGAAATGCAAAGTAAAAATGTAGTACTGGAGCACTCTGGCTACATTCATGGTACCAGCAGGCTCTAAAATACGTTTGTAGTAACATCCCAAAATTGGAGGAGAAAATTTGCTGCCTTTACACAGTCCAGGTCAGGTTTATCCACCAGGCATGTTGCAATACAGCAGTAATAATCAACTTAAATTAACATAATGTCATTAAACTTTTTTTTAAATGATGCCCTACCATGCATAACCACAACCCCTGGTTAATGATATGAAATCTGTCCTGATAAACAATTACTATATGTAATCAGTGAAAATTTAAGCACGTAAAATCTTGCAAAACATTTTTTTGTATTTTTCCAAATACATTCACTGCAATTGGAAATACACATTTATAGAAAAAAAACATAAGCGTATATTTTTACATTTGCGAATTTTCTATTACTTTCTTTCGGCTTCTCCCATTAGAGGTCGCCACAGCGGATCGTCCATATTCATGATCCGCATGTTTGATTTGGCACGTTTTACGCTGAATGCCCTTCCTAACGCAACCCTCCTCATTTATCCGGGCTTGGGACCGGCACTAAAAGTGCACTGGCTTGTGCAACCCTAAAGGCTGGGGTCGGTTCCCTGACCGGGAATCGAACCCCAGCCGCAGCGGTGAGTGCACCGCATCCTAATCACTAGACCACCAGGGAACCCTATTTAGCTATTTTTGCAGGGATTTACTATGACACCTAATTTCTTTTTTTTAAATATGCATTAGTGCTTTACTACTACTACAAAAAAAAAGGAAAAACCAGACATGCAATGATGATGTGGAAAGCTTGAAACAGGTGCAAACATTTTGGCTATAGCATTTCAAAAAGTAGAAATTTGAAATTTGTAAGTGCAGAGATTTAGAGATTGAGCTGAACTACACCACTGAATCATTTGCACCAGATAGGTATGTCACTGTTATGAGGTTTTCTCTAAATGGCACATTGAGCCTTTTACTTTTAGTGATTTCCCTGGCATGCTGAAACTCCTGAATACTGTAATAAAGCTGTGCTAAAACTGTAATCTAATGTGTTCGAGAACTGTCCTGAACAAGAATCTGTGCTTCCAGATTTCTTCTGGGAGCCCATGATTTGGTCTTTTCGAGGTTTATTATGAGCACATCATCTGCACAGAGCAGGAATTTTGCTTCTCTCTCCTGCAATGGAAATCTGTTCCAACTGCCTTGCTTGCTCAGTAAGTACCAAGCTAGGACAATGCAATTTTACACTGTATAGTGGTGCTTCTGCTGTGCTGAGAAGGTTCTACCTCCCTAATTACATCTGGTTCCTTGACAAAGCTGTTTCGCTTATGTACAGGGTAAAGGGATAGATTATGTATGCATCAGATGGGCTACAGAAAGTAATTACGGACCTATTCATTAACCTGTCTGGTAGGTGTAACTAGGAAAGTCATTATAATGCATAATTGCTGATTAGCACATGTTAAGAATCTACTGCAGAGTTTTCACACATGAAAATGAATGAAAATGTGCTGCTGTTAACAAAAACAATGGTTTTGAGAACACACACACACACACACACACACACACACACACACACACACACATGCACTAATAGAGACAATGTCTTCAATTAAAGCAGGAAAAACATATGTGTGTTGTAATCAGGACTGCACTGATGCAGTATTTATTTGCTGTGGCGTGTCTGGTTTTAGGCTTTTGGCTTTTGTGTGCAAGTGAGAGAACACAGTCAAACTAATTACAGTGCTGTAGCTGTTGCCTCCGTGCCATGACTCGAGTCAGAGCGCTTGCTCTGAAATTAAAACACTGTTTGTCTGTGCACACTTTGTAGCTCACTGCATTCCAGCTGATCTCTCGCTTTCTCTCTCTGACACACACATATACATACATACATTTTGTACATCAACTCAAAGGCGACAGTTTGGAAAAAGTAATCCGCCGCTGCAGGGGTTTGCGTGGCTCTGATCAATGTGTGCGGCCTACACACGCTTCATCGCATTACTCATCTTCCGACGTGAACATCAATATGCAACGTGCTAAACTCCAAGAGCGTCCTCCTGATATTTATCAAGTGCAGATGTGGCATTTCTGCATAATCACAAGGCTGACTAGCTTGTAGAGCTGGCTAGCATTTTATCATCCTTTGCATAAGTACCAATGTGTTGCCTGTAGCGCTCTCCTGAGACTTTAAGAGCTCATCCAATTTATAGTTTTGAGTTGGCCATTTATCTAGGTTATGTAGAAAGAACATAGTGTCTTAATGGTGTCTTTGTATTTATTATTATTATTATTATTATTATTATTATTATTATTGTTATTATTATTGGATGTTTTATTCTAGAACTTATTCAAAAACTACTTAGTTATTTCTTTAGCTACTCCAATCAGTGTTGCTAGTTTGCTAGGTTTTGGGCAAAGTAGCTAATAGCTGCTAACAAGTCACTTTCCTGGTAAATAGCCAGAGAAATACTCCTTATATTCTCTTGAAATTAGCTTCATCAAAAAGAATAGCAATTAATCAGAAAATAAATCTATTATTTCATATAAAAAGATTTCTGGTAAAGATACATATCACAAGCTATTTATTTTCATGAACAATATAGAGTTAAGTCAACTATTCATGTATTGACCAACTACTACATTTTTATCAAGAACACCAGTTCAAAAATAAGTGAGAAATAGAAATTAAAGAAATATTAATGAATGAAATAACTTTTATTTTTTGTAAATCAAGTAAAAACAAACTATGCTGATCAGTGTTTCCTTGTTAAACGTCTACTTGTTGCAGTTAATGGAAGGGCCATAGTGGCTCAGTGATTAGAAAGTTGAAGTCGCTCTGAATGAGGGCGTCTGCTACATGCCAGAAATGTAAATATAAAGCAGTCTAAAATGTCACTAATGCTATTAAAGTAGGCAACACTGACTTCAGTGACAACATATCGGCATAATTAGCGAAGTGGTGGCTCGGTGGTTAAGACATTGTGCTCCTGATCAGGAGGATGTGAGTTCAAATCCCAGCACTTCCAAGCAACCACTGCTGGGCCCTTAAACGTTCAGTTGTGTAAATGAAAGAAATGTAGGTGCTCTGAATAAAATCTTTTGCCATACATGTGATGTAATAATGATATTTGGTTAGTGATATTTAATACTATTGATCTTATGTAATGGAGTGTAACCAGCTATTTGTTAGTGTAACCTAGCTTATTTTAGATAAGGGTCCGTTAACAATGAGGTTGTAATGGTTAAATAAATAAATATAATATTTTCTATCTGGTATATGTATGCATAACATCTTTAGTACAAAAAGGCTGCTATAAATTATTCATATATATAACGTGAGTTTTGCTGCATGAGTTTTGTATAAGCAATATAAGTAGCCAGGTTGCAGCTAATAGAGTTCATAAACTGAATCTACCAGCTTACCAAGAAGAACCAAATCTGGTCGAAAGGGAATATTTTTGTTTATGGTTAGCCTTAGCCCTCTAGATTATAGAGAACATATCAATATTATCGCGGTGATTACGTAACAAAACCACCCGTGATAAACGAAAAACCGCGATCAACAATCACACCCCCAAAAATGCTTTTTTTTTTATTGTTTAAGCAGTAAATAATCCCCCCACACACTTTAAACACACACAGAAAACATTTGCCAGGATCTAGCGAGATTAATTTTGTGTAAATTGTAAAAAATATAGTACACTGTATCACATTTATAGTAAGTCCATGTACTGTACAGTATACAGTTCTGTAGTAGCGAAGCCTATGTGTAGTTTATTGGTTGAAGTGTCCCATGACGTCAAAAAAGAGGCTGAGTAAAAGATACACTTCACGGCATTCTTCACTTTCTGTACTGTACTGTATCAACATTTTACTTCATTTTATACATTTAATAAATGTAATTTGTTCAACATAAAACTCCATATGCTTTTTGGTCTATCGTGCTGTCCGTGAGAGACCGGGAAAATCAGCCAAACTAATTATTTATGTGGCAAATGCAATTCTGTGATAAACCGGGGGTGCAAGATTCGAACCCCGGTCAAGCGGGGCATTACTGTACTTTTTTTAATTAAAAAAAGGAACTGAGTGAGCCTATAGATATAAAAAGAGAGATATGTGTAGCAGCCTTTTTGTACTAAATTGAGATTTTGCAATGCAAACGTTTCAAAATGCACCAAAATAAAGACGATGGCTCAATTTCGAACTCGGCCCACAAAATCCTAAAATTAAACAAGGCGCTAATTTTTCTTTTGAACTCCATTTTGTCTAGGCTTTACTCGTTGCTACGCATCTTGAATTAAACATTATTCCGCATTAGATGAGCGGTTGTGAGAGAATATTAAGTGACGACGAGACCGCCAGAGTTCAGTGGTGCCTTTCATTCCAGGCTGATCTACTGATTTTAATTAGTAGAGATTAACCGAGGTCCCAAAACATGTAGGCCTAAGTATATTTTGAGATGAAAAAAAAAAAAATTACGTATTGAGTGGCGTGAAAAGCTCGTTAGTATGATCGCAGAGTTCTACTTCGTTTGGGTGGAAAGGAATCTAGTGGCAATTAGGCAAGGGACTGTAGCAATTCGATGGGGGGTAATGAGTTATGTCACGGCACATGATGGCTCGAGAATTTGAACTTGATTTTAAAACGTGACTGAGAAGTTTTAATTAATTTACAGCTTAATCTCCTTTGTGTGTAAAACAAAAAAAAATGTGGATGTGCTGAAGCATTTCTCTGCGAGCGCAGTGTGGAAACACCATCGTTTGTTTAAACCTTTTTATCTACACACTACAAGAACAAAATGCTTTTTTGTACTGCATGAATCTAAAACTGAGCAGTTGTGTCTTGGCTTCCTCCGTCATGTCATTGTTTCCATGGCAAAAAATAAATAAATATGATCATGTTTTAAACATCTAACTTTTAGATTTTAATGCAATTATGTAGCTCAGATAAGATATGTATCATGAGCACATAATTAGCTACAAAGAGAATAAGGACAAATGGCAACATCTCAATTAACACCTTTAATAAAAACTTAAAATGATAGCATGTATGTAGTATTTATAGGAATTATAGTATTACAGAAAGCTTGAAAATTCTCTCAAAGGTCAGGAAGTGCGTAGGAAAAGAAGAACTTTACATTCTCACCTGGTTTGTGTCTTTTTTTTTTTTACTTTGCTAAATAAAATATCCATTAGTTTGAAATAATACATGCTATCAAGCTGGAAACGGGTACGTAATTTTATTTTAAACTTTAAGAATGAGTTTCTGTCTTTTTGTAAGGAAAATCTGAATTTCAATGTCCATTATTAATATTTATAGGTCTTACCTGCAGTCCTGCCGTGGTTTGGCCACATAGCCTGGAAATGCTCCATCTGTGATGTCCCGACACATCCTGCTGTCTCGGTCAGAGGGTAGCAGAGTGCTGGCCTTGATCAACAGGCCAAGACAATGTTCAAACGTGTTTCTCTCCTCTGGGCCATCCTCAGTGAAGAAACAGTGTCCAAGAGCATCATAGCCCACCACATCCTTTACCTGTAAAACAGATATGGGAATAAGTTATAGGCTTTGAATAAAAGTGTTCGTCTTGTTATCTAAAGATGTTTAAATCTTGATGATTCTAGAGCCATCATAGCCAGGAGTACAGCACAGTCTACTCTGGGTGGGAAAGATGGTATACTCCAAACAGTATGTGGACATCTAAAGGTTTCGAGACTCTGTTTACAAAAAAATTACTTTATTTATCAATGTTTACGCTCTATCACCTTCAAAATAGTCCCCTTGCACAGCAATACATCACTCCCAGCGTTTCTGCCACTTTGGGAATGTGTCCTGTTTGTCTTCTTTTCGAAGTGCGTCAAGAACCATCTGCAATTCGCACTGATTTTACAAAATAGTGTCAAAATGTATCTAAACTTTTTGATACCACCTCATATAAGGTCATGTACATGTACAGAAAGTTTGGAGACTATTGGAAGCTTGCACCTTCTTCTAATCTGCTTCTAAATGGTGAACTTTAAGCTGAATCGTCATCTTTGGGAAGAGTCCAAATCTGTTGAGTAGGGTGAGTGCGGAAGTGAGATAATGTTGTTTCTGGCGAGAAACACGTGTGGGAGAAGAGCTTGGTGACAGGGTGCACTCGTGGTCAGAGTAGCAGATGTGGTAATGCACAGCTCCCGATTTACACAAGACAATGTCACACTACCTTATGAAGGTCGGTGCTCCCTGTGACTGTGCATGCAGCCTTGTGCTGTTATCTGTTGGCATGTGACAAAACTAGCCTCTAAACTTTTTGATACGACCTCATATAAGGTCATGTACAGAAAGTTTAGAGACCATTGCAAGCTTGCATCTTATCTCTAAAGACGCAGGTTCTCTCTGAGGAATCTTGTCTCTATCCCTCACACTGTCCATTTTGTAGTTCTGGTCTGAGATACCTACTGGGCAGCAATTGTACAAATAAATGTTTCCACCTGTATGTGATGTAGCAGGCTACATTGTTGCCCCTCTCCTCCTGGTTGAGTCTGAGCTCAGGTTACTGTCTGTATGGATGAGTGTGTGAATGTGTATACATGGTGCTCTGCGACAAACTCGTGTTCTTTCCAGGCTGAATTACCGGAATGGGCTTCTTCTTGCTCTGCCGCAACACTGACAAGCATAACCAGGCTGTCATAGATTAATGAATAAATACAATTTCTGATAAAAGACTGTTTAGGGTTTGTGTTAAACAGAGACTCAGAATTCACTCAGAATCCACCAGCATAAACAGTGTGATTATTTCATCAGGAACGTCCTACTCCAAACCCTTGAACTCTAATCTCAATGGTCCTCCAATCTGAAATATGCAAATAGAAGCAATCTGTTGTACAGTACAAGACTGCATTAATTTCCGAGCACTGAATTTATCAACACGTTTCGAATTCAAAATGAAACTAGAGAATGAGAGAATTGCATCTTACATATTCCAGACTTGATTAAGAACACCCACAGTCTTCTTCTTCTGCTTAAATGCAGAGTTGTTTTCTATTTTGTCTTCGGAACCCATGAATATCGTAACTGACTATGATTTCAGCAACTCCTTCATCACTGCTGTTAAGCAGATTACTACACATTATGCACCATCTGCTCAAGAGAGACCTGCAAATTTGCATCTCGTAGCTTAATGCACAGACTTGTATTGCTTTGCGGGGGGTTGTTACAATGAGCTTGAACTGTGAGCTCCAGGTTCAGAGTGAGGAGTTTAGCCATTGCTGTCTATAGCACACTATAAAATAGACGAATGAGGGAATAACCAATGTTGTTTTTCGAATGACGCACCTGGATAACAGGCTGTGAGTGAAAGTGTGTGGTAAAGAGTGTGTGGTGAAGCTTGTTAGGAAGGCAGCTGGGAGGCAACAGATGGCAGTGTGATTGTGTGGTAAATGAAAAAAATGTCAGGCCACATAGTGCTTTTTTTCAAGCAATCCCGGGGTTTTGAGTGTGGTGTCGTATGCAAAACTAACTGAACCCTTTTAACCTTGTCTGGATAGGTAGGATTGGAGGAACAAAAAAAAGTCCTGAGACCTTTCTGCCGGTTACATGTTCTTTGTATTTGTCTATAAAGAATTGAAAAAAAAAAAGTGACGTCCATACCGGCTGGGTCTCCTTCTGAGAGAATACAGAGGCCACATAACCTTTAAAACGGTTGATGCCCACAGAAGCCACGAACAAAAGAATCTTCACAAAAGTGTATATTTATGCAAATCTTGAATAATTATCTAGTCATTAGGCTTTTGATGGTTGACTCAGGTGCAACTAATGGTTTCAACATTCAACAGAACCAGAATGTCATGTGACTCACCAGCAGACCGTTGGATCCATGTATCGTGACGCAGCGGGAGAAACTGTGATGGATGGACAGGTCCTTCACATAGGTGGGTGGATCATAACCTCCTTTTTCATCTACATCTCCATTCATGTGGAAGTGCACAGGGTAGTGACCCATAGACTGCTGTCCCATGTGTATGAACTCAACCCCTTGGATGTGTACTGCTTTAAAACCGTGCTCCACCTGAAACGAAGAGAAAAAAGCTGTGAGAAGTTATAGCACTCCAACACCTCGAACCACCACTGAGCTTTTAGAAGATGACAAACTTTAAATATACAGTTATTTATTGCCCATTATAAAGGTTTAAATCATACTGTAACCTATATCACATCAGATATGTGTGACAAAGTTCGCTGGCACTGGTTCTTGGATTATTCACTTCAATTTTTCCATTCATTTCCATTGAATAAAATTAGAAATTTAATTTATTCATTAATTCTATGAGAAAACAACCTTATTATTATTTTGACAACACCAAGAAAGATAGTTATCTACAACACTAAATCAAAAACTATGGCTCTGTGGAGTACAGTATAATTCTTTAGTCTGGAGTGGAGGCAGAATAAGTTTTTTTTTTTTAAGGTCATGAAAGGTGAGGAATGGTTTTATCTTAGTAATTTACCTGACCAAAAGGAGCCATATTTTTCACTACAGAATTTATTTGCTTATCAAATCGGAGGTCTCACTTTAAAATGACACAGAGATTTTATGCCTTGGCGTTTATATATATATTGCCAATGTTCCCAGAAATTTTATACCGATTGCGGTTGATGGATTTCGGTGGATCAAATAAAACGACCCTGGATGTGCTTTCGTTGCGCACAAAGAAAATGACTCCGCTTTTTAATATCCTCCAAACACGAATATAGCTTCATCGAAGAACATGGATCATTGGGTTTTAAAGGTAGATACAGCTGAAGAAGGAGCTAGCGAGAGAAGAGCCGGAGAGGAAAAGAGAGAGAGTGTTAGAAACAGGTGAGTGAGAGGGTGAGTGGAAATGAGAGAGAGATCAACAGATATGTGAGAGGAGAGTGAGATGAAAAATAAAAGGGGAGGAGAATGAGTTATGGGAAGAGAGAGTATATAAAAAAAGAGAAAGGGCAACAGTAGAATGTCATGAGTAATAATCAGAGAGAAAAGGGCAAATGGGGCAGTGCAATAAGAAGGAAAAGAGAAGCAAATGAATGAGAATTGAAATGTGCCTACACTAAATGGTTTGCATATTAAATGAAGCATGCATGCATGAAGTTAAGATCTGGGTCTTGGGTCAAGCATAAGAAAGAATAAGTGACACCCGGGCTCACTTTACTAGACGGACGAATCAGAATGCATGAAGTGACCCGATGCTTCCCGAGAGACGATGGACGAAAGGACAATGTGTGTTTCTCTTCTCCTCCCCAGCCAAAAGGTGAGTGTCTGACCTACATATGACAAGATGTTTCAAACCTATATATAGCTCTATATATAGCTCTTTTATGAGCACAATTCTACCTTTACATTTGCCTAAATTTGTACTACCAATGTGATATGTTACAGTGCTGAACATTACATTTTCCAGGGCTGGTACATGTATATCATTTTTTATTATAAATACTTCACTTAAAAACGCTGATGCAGTTTATATACACTTTATTAACAAATGTATTGGGACACCTGACTTCTCTAGCCATATGTGGTTCACAAAGTCAGAGACTCATAACTGTTTAGGATTTCTTCTTCTGGCCCTTCACATAAATTGGAACACTGACACCACCCCAAGCTTCCTCACTCTACATCGATCCCCTGACTTAACTAACCCCCTTGTGGCTAAATGAGCACAAATCTCTACAAGAACACTCCATTGTGAGGAATGGGATGTTTATAAAAACATACAAATCTTATGATCAGGCATCCACAAACTTGGATATATCATATATTTAGTCTTTAGAATAATGATAACACTAGAGAGTAGGGCTGAAATGATTCCTCGAGTAACTCTGGTAATTTGAATACAAATAAGGTTCGAGGCAAATTATTTGCCCTGATGCTTCATTTAGTCCATTTAACTACATAACTACATGTTTCCCCACAGACCATTATTACTGATGCACCACCCACTGAACTCTAGACTGTTTTGGGAGTCTTATTTATTAAAGTGGCGTGCGCACAAAACAGGGCTGGAAACGTGCGTTTGCCACTTTCGCCGCAAAGGTTGTGCGCTCTATCTGTGTCGCCAATTCCACGTTGTGCATACTCAGGGCTCAGAGTTTAATAAATGAGACCCCTGGAAAGGTAAACACAGAAGATGCTGCAGAATGAAGAATAGTGGAACAGTGAGAAAGCGAGGGTAGAAGATTCAAGCCATAGAAAACAATATTGGATTAAGTTTGGGATCATTTTAAACTAAAACATAAAAGAAACACTGTACAGTGCTTATACCTTTTTTTTTAAAGTAATTTGAAATTGATTTTTATATTTGTATTTATTGCATTTAATATATTCGTATTTGCTTTTTGATGTGATAATGCAATTAAATCCACTTATGGGTTTAGTTTTCACAGATTGCAATTTCAGCATTACATTTTTTTTTTTTTTTCTGAAAAGAAAATACATATTTTGTTTATTTCAACAGACCTGTCTTAATCAATTAATCAGTAGAATACTCGATTACTACTATAATCGATAGCTGCAGCCCTGGTAATAGAGTAAACGTATACTACTTGATATTCTTTTTTATAAATATTTTTACCCAATTTACCCTAATTTGCCAATCTCTGCCCAGAATTAAACATTTTTAGGTAAAAGGTACATATGAAAGGTGAAAAATGTGTAACCCTTACAGTACCATCCCACTTCTGAGAAAAATATTATGATTTAAATACGAAACACTGATCAACATAAAAACCACATGCCTTTTGTGTAGGTCCCCCTTGCTGCACTAAAGCAGCTCTGAACCACTGACTCTCCAACTTCTTCTAGCTCTGACAGCTAGATGGTAACAATAGTTCATTTATCAGACCAAATGGTCTAGCCTATTCACTCCCCGTATGCATCTATAAGCCTTGGATGCTTATAACCTGTCCCTGGTTCACTCTTAATCCTTCCTTGGACCAGTTTTGGAAGCTTCTAACCACTGCATACATGAAACGCCGCCCAAGACCTGCTGTTTTGCTTTAACTAGCACACTAGTTGTGTAGCTCTTGTGGTCATTTAGATCCCCAAGCTTGCCCTTTTTCCTGCTTCTAACACATCAACGCTAATATATTTTATGGCTGCCACTGTTATTAATCAATCTAATAATCATTGTTATTCAATTCATCTCTCCGTTTTTTACATTATGTCTAAACGATGTATTTTGTCTATGCGTCACAGCCCTACCACTGACAGAACACACAACATCCACGTTTTTTTTTTTTTTAGTTTTTGAGTTCATATTCAGGTTTGAATTAAATGCATTTACTTCAAGTAAAAAGTAAAATAAACAATCACCTATAAGACCATGATAATAAATATATTAACAGTATATATTCTAATGGTGGGCAGTAGATAACAGTGGGCTCCATGAACCCCTGAAAGTTCCTGAATCACATTTTAAGAAATTCCAAGTTGTAATATAGATCATGTCACACTCTATTTCTGTCCGTTTTATCTCTCTTCTCACTTGCATTGTGATACTGTTATTAATGTGTCCTTGATAACTTGCCCCCACTGTTCCTCCTTGGTTGAATCCCTGCTGATATCTTAATGGTCGCTCGATCATGTTAATTAGCTAAACTGAGGTTCCTTGGATGATCACAGAGTTTGTGAACATAACAGTAGACTTCAGGAGCAGGAAATAACCAGGACCATTGTAATCTGACTTCTATAACTGTAGATAGAGCGGCATATATAACGGTAACTAAATATATTATGTATTATATTCCATAATATAACAAATTTTCTGTGCCACATTTCAACTTGTGTAACTGCTCTGCTTTACTCTAACAGTTAGTCTGTGGAAATGATATGAATGGACTGCAAACTGGCAGAAAAATTGCCTTCAGCAAAACTGCGCAAGAGAGTTGCTGTGGGAAAAAAAAATGCACATCCTGAAAGACAGACTCGTCCCCTTGGGCTGCAAGAGCACACTTATGATGTAAGTGTCACACAGTTCCAAGGTGTCAGGAACGTGAATAAAGACACATTAAAGAGTACTAAAGCACAGGAAGAGATACAGACACATACAGGGTGAGTGTGTCAAGTCCTATAAGCCTGTCTATGTATGCAGATTTTCCTAGTTTGCATCTGATTTTGGACCAACCTGGTTACAATACACCAGAAACAAAATGAAACGGAGACTAAAGGCAAAGATTTACCGCTTGCCTTTAATTTTATTAGGTCAACAATCTGTTTATTGATAACAATCTATGTACTGTATAGAGTGAGATACCTTGTTTGTTTAAGGGTTGGATTTTAACATTCTAGTTTTTACGGATTTTTTAATAGCGACAAAAAGTCTTGGGTGGAGTGTCCACATATAAATGAGCTTATCAGTCATATAATTACTGGTCAAGCGGGAAGAACAATCCCTCAACAACAAAAAGCCAGTAGTACAAATTATATGCCAAAAGGTCTTCACTGTTTTATCTCCATTGCTTGTTCTTTAAATAAAACCGTTTCAAACACTACATCATTTTAATTCAGGGAGACCTTGGCTCGAGGTGATCCTTAAGTGCTGCTATCCCAGAATGGTTCAGCTGATAAACACTACTGCAATAGCTATTAAAATGCTTCCAACTCAATAATTGGATAATTATAGACACGCCTTTTATAGCTTAAAAAAAAAATGGAAAATGGGCCAACAGATCAATTTTCCTATCAAAAAGAAAGAAATTGGTATTAACCTACTTTGACTGTAATTTCACAGGCTTATTGACGTGTGTGTTATGGAAATCACAATTTGTTGAACGTTACAACGCTTAAAAAAATGCCTAATAGGTTTGTCATGGCTGCAGAATAGAGTCATGTTTAATTGCTATAAAAATGCAGCTGGTTTCCAAAACTCACTTGGTTGTGAATCATCACTGTGCCATGATCCAGAACATCAAAGTCAAATGTTTTGGAAAAATGGTAGTGCGTTGCAGACATGCGCAAACATTTACATTGATATTTATTTTCTGATTTTGTGCTTTATTTCAAAAAACAAAAAAAGCTGTCTGCTATATAATTATAGCATAAAAATATATCATTTGTTGTATGTAGTAGGCTAATACAAAAATCTATTTAATTCTACTAATAAGCAAAAAAAGGTTTAGTTTATTCCTGAAAAATATAACCAATTATTTATATTTATATTCTTTATATTAATATTCATTATAGTGTTTTAATTCATTAAAATAATTTTGAAAACTGGGTCCCACTCATAAAAATATTGAATTAATATGTATTTATTATCTTCTGATTATTATATTCATATAAAATTATTTGTGCATATACTGTCGTGGCAATTCAGAGCAAAGAAATTAAACATCATCTCAATGAATTGGAAAACTGAATGTTCTGCCTTAAATGAAAGCAAATTTTAAGCAAAAATGTAAACTTAAGGTCAGAAAAGCTTGAATGTCAGGTCAGGTCTAACTCATTATCGACCACAAACATCGATTTCCAGAAATCACAATGACCTACAAACATGGCCAGCCCAGACTTCTTTTCCCATGAGCGCTATATACAGAACACATACAGAACAATTGCACTAGTTGCAATGTAACGCTAAGGGTTTACTCACCAATCTACACAAAGCTGTTTCTACTGTGTTTATTATGTTCTGTTCAGCTTCATGTTTTTGCATTTTGGATTGCCCCTGCTAATGCTGTTTGCTAATCACTTGACCTTTGTCTGTTTTACTATTTGCGTCTTGAATCACATTTTTGGATTGGTTCGCCTGCACTCGTTAATAAAACTGCAATTGCATCTGCATCTGCATTTACATCACAAGAGAGTTTTCCATCCAACTGCTCGTGTTCTGACCGACTTTCTTTTCATAAAGTGCCAACTCTTTTTCTGCTGTTGACTTGTCCAGTAGCCTACTTTCAGCAGGTCTCATTACCTTTGGGTCATTAGCAGGTGGAGTTGTGACCTAGTTGTATGGCATTACCCAGTGTTTTTCTTTTTTTTTTCTTCAATGCAAAGAGAAAAACAACCTTCCTGGTGACAGCTAAGGTGAGGAGGGAACAGGAGCAGCAAGATATAGAGCAATTACTGCAAAAACCAGCTGCCTCTGTGACCCTCGTGCACATGCACGCTCACTCACATACACACACATGCACACTCACACACACACACACACACACACACACATTCTTTGACAGCATCTCCAAGCAGCCCAGTTTTGGCACAGGAGTCGTTCTGGCCGACATTTGTGACAGCGCACTAACATCTAGCTTTAGCTGCCATCTTCACAGGCCCTCACACTGTAAACTGGAGTGTACTATTCTTTTTTTTTTATCCACCCCAAACATGTCAAGCTTTCCAACAAGAGCAGAAAGCATGCGAGGTATTGTGTAAGAATGTTGTACCTTTAGGTGACCGCCAAAAGTGTCGAAGCTGAAGAACTTGCACAATTCGGAGCCATAACAGGAAGCCTCCATTTCTCCTCGGATAAGGATGTTGCGGCTCAGGAGACCCACCTCTGCTCTCATGTCCACCCCATCCACTATCTCGCCAATGTGGAGGAACATGGGTTTACCTAAAGACACAAAGAGAGCTGTTATACAGTAGTAGTGGCTTAATGGTTAAGGCTCTGGATTCCTGAGCAGAAGGTCAGGGACTAACGTACAACCTGCCACTGTTGGGCATTTAAGCAAGGCCATTAACCTCTCTGCCCCATGGATATTAGACATGATCCCTCTCTGCTAGATGCAGTAATAAAAATCACAAATATAAATAATCTTTTTATTATTTTTTATTTCATTGGTCACTTGAACTGAATGGGTTTAATCCAAATCTTAATTTAAAAACCTATAAATAATGCCAATTAGAATCTAATGACATTTCAACAAGTAGAACTCCATGGCAATGTCATCAACAGGGATTCCTCTAACACAAAGAAAGTTCAACAAGAACTTCCTTCTAACAAACAAATGGACCTATTGCAAAAACCTTACATAAACATTAAATTGGCTATAATAATCCTACAATATTAACAAGAATCTTAGACTAGAGGATGGATGCACAGGCACAAACAAAGAAATCTGTGCTGACTTATTCATTAGATAATAAATCAAGTCCCTGGCTGCAGTCTGGGAATCCCTGCTGAACATGTAAACCATGTCAGTGGTTTAACCTTCAGAGTCTGTAAAACACTGTAACCTGTGGATTTTTTATGACCTTGGAAATGATCAAGAAACTGACTTGACGGGAAGTTGACTACCTAGCTGACTTTGGTAGAAACACAGGAACAAACTGATTTTATAACCTTTAAAGCAATAAAAATGTTACACAAAATAAACTTCAATCACATTTTGTTTCAGAAAATTGTTTCAAAAATGTTTTTTTTTCTTCTTCAATGAAACTATCATGTTCACTATTAGAGCAAAGTATATGCTCTGTGTTCCTTTGATCCAGTCATTACCAAGCTTTGATATTCTGACAGCCATCAAGGTTCTTGCCTTCCTTAGTCTAAATGTCGATCGCATGAACATTGTTTGCACCTTGACTTGTTTTCTTCAAAACATGATTTTGCTGATGAAAAAGAGTTATGTAAGGTGAGTGTGATCCAATAAAATGTTTAAATGTTGCAAGGATTTTGAAGCTGAAAACATTATTGCACTCAATTAACTTAATTCAACCAAGTTGGTCATGATAGTGGATATTCCTGCTCAGAACAAGATTCTTGACTTTATTCTGGGAAACAAAATGGGTTAATGTAACTCAATTTATTCACATAAACTCATGTAAGATGTTTTTTTCTTGATAATGCATTTACTCAGATGAATCTACATTCAAATGTATCCCGGGCAAGATGATGTGCTGGAATAAAAGGCGTACCTCTATGAATAATTACTACAGCATGCACACACGTATACAGCATCACCTCCAGCATTCTCATTACCAGAAAATAGTTTCTCACTTCTCTAAATTAAGAGCAGGCAGCGCTACACCTGCCGAGTGTGATTCTGCTATGATAGGTTGAGAAGAAGAACGTTGGCGTACACAATATGTGAGCAACAGAGGCGGCACTCTCTGCAGATTCAGACACACACGCAGACACACGAACATCCATTTGCTCTGCAGTTGTACAGTATAATCAATCATCTGGAGACGCTTGCTGTCCTCTGTCTTCCAGCCATCCGCTGGTACGAGACGTGGGTGACACCTCATAACCATTAAAACTTAAAATCTGTCTCTCGCTATCTTTCTATGTATGCATGACACCTGCTGCCAAACAGAGTCTTCTCACAGTGATGCAATGCGACAGCAGAACTCTTGTATAAGGTGCGTGTTTGTGGGTGTAAGAATGAAAGAACAAGGAAACAGGAGACATAAGCCACTGATGAAGGTGAAGTATTGAAATAATGATATGGAGCTCATGGATATTTCGATGCCTCATATTGGAATGAGAGGCAGAGGGCATGGAGGATTAGGACATATATGCAGAGAAGGGAAGATAATAATGTGGGTTTTGTTTGGCTTATAAGTACAAATATGTCATTGCTTGGCAGCAAATGGGAAGACACAGCGAGAATCACTTTATTAGGTACATTATGTATTTCTATATACATAGAGAGAGCTGGACAGAGGCCGAGATGAAGATATATATAAAAAGATAGATCACATAGCATTAAATAATCATTAACAAAACAATAAATCTGACATTTGCTGCAGCCTTTGCATCCTACATGATATCGATTAGTGCAAACCATATACGTGTGAATTTGAATTAGAACAAGCCAAAAGACTGTTTTCATACAGGATGTCTTTGTATACTGTCGCATTTCATTTTCTGTTCACTGGAACTAAACAGAATCGAACCTGTTTTAGCAAGTTCACAAAACACAGGTATAATAATAAGGTGTCCACAAACTTCTGGCCATATAGTGCACTCATCTAAAAATAGGGGAAACATGAGAAATGGCTCACTATATAGCATGGACTCGGTCTAATTGAAAGATTTGTTTCACAAACGTATGATCTCTTTCCTTATCAATCTTTGGCTAGAGGCTCAATATTATTAATCTGCAAGATGATTTTCTTCACATAAAGTAAAGTATTTGATTGGATAATTATCTACACTTTCACTTAAGTATCATTTCTCCGTATTTCACACAATGTTGGCATTTCTCGGTGTAACTAAAGCCAGGGAGGTGTAATTAGCTGTCAATGATACATATAATTCCACTGTGATTTTGGTCATTTTTCTTTCTAAAGCATCTGAATCCTCCTGACAGTTTTGTTTCATTTCTAATCATTCACTCTGCCTTTACTTTGTCTGTAAAAATAACATGACTCCATGCTAGTTAAATCATCAGCAGCAGTTAATAGCAGAGCTCATGCTCAGGATTTGTCTAAGCGCTCACAACGTGTTAATCATGGAAATGGTTACTGTAATGTGTTCGGTATGTAAACTGATGAATAATCGTTGTTGGGCTACACTAAACAACTTTTGGTTTCACAGCTCTCGGTATATTACTGCCAAATCAGCTTAAGCCCAGCTGGCTGCGTGTGGGTGTGGGTGTTTGAACTCGGACCTGATAGACACAGGCTGCCACACAACAAATGCTACTGCAACAGCCAACGTCTGATGTATCTAGCACCTTTCACCCAGGCGTGAGAAAACACACAGACAAGTCCCTCTCACATTCATTCTCTCTCTCTCTGTCTCTCTCTCTTTGCACACACTCCACAATTACTAGGCATGATGTTTTAGAGAAACCCAGAAGTCATAATAAAGTCATCATAATTTGTGTTAATTTGGTACAATGACTTAGGACATATGTGTGCATATGCCACTTTCCTTGCCACCATACTGTACACACACACACACACACACACACACACACACACACACACACACACACACACACACACACTAAAATGCCCAGGAAAATTGCAAACACTTAGCGTACCATTTTGTGCTGATATAGAATACTATATACCATGGGTCTTTAACCTGTGGTCCATGACCCCTAGGGGGTCTGCTGCGGTACTGCAGGGGGCCCGCTAATTAATGTTGAATCACAAATAGTTTTTTGTTAGAAATGAACATGGGTATAAACATCAATAATTAAATAATAAATGTAAACA
The DNA here is from genome assembly GCF_014805685.1 of Silurus meridionalis. Taxonomy (NCBI): domain Eukaryota; kingdom Metazoa; phylum Chordata; class Actinopteri; order Siluriformes; family Siluridae; genus Silurus; species Silurus meridionalis. Next base: position 8,835,615 of record NC_060892.1, read on the forward strand.
TATATATTTTAATTATTACATTAAATTACAATTAAACTTAAAGCTGATGTTCATGCAAATGTATAATTGCTTAAGTTCCAGTAAATAAACCCTCCTTGCCAGCTGAGGTCCGGACAATTTTATACCTACAAACATGAATTGATGCTTTTTTGCCAGACCAAAGAAATGAGTGTAGACAAAACATTTTTGGACACATTATAAATTAATAAATAAAAGGAAAAATAAAAGAGAAATAAAAGAAAAAGTGAATATGCTTTTGTTACTGCTGAACTGAGATTACAGATTATAAGTAATAAACGCATACCTCACTGGTAAAAAGAAAATGTCACAGTTTTACTTCACACGTATTGTCTCTACTAAATAAACTAAATTAATCTAATGTTTAACATTGCTGTATTGTCTCTATGCTTCAAGTTGCATTGGTAAAATATCATCAGCAATATCATTCAGAAACACAAACAGGCAAAAATGAAGTGCCAGTGTTAATTTGTACAGTTATTTTAAGTTATTTTTGGTGTGAGTGAGTGAGTGAGTGAGTGAGTGAGTGAGTGAGTGAGTGAGTGAGTGAGTGAGTGAGTAAAAGAGAGACAATCGTACAGTAAAACCCTATTGTACGAGCAACTAATAGTACGAGCAAACAAAGATACGAGCGAATTTCGGCACGAGCAAACCCACTCTGTCGGTTCCCCGCTTTCGGCCGAGGGTAGCATCATTTGCTTAGTTCATCTCGTGTCGCTTGGTCGCTCTCATTGTTCAGTGCAGCAAAAATTTAACTTTTTTAGTGTTATTTTTTATTTTACTAGAAATCTTAAAAAATGTCTCCCAAGAAAATCGGTAATGGTGCTGGGAAAACAAAAGTAAATAGAATTACCATT